>NC_039279.1:5284724-5302560 GCF_003368295.1 Carassius auratus | reverse complement strand
AAGAAGAATAGCATTTATTTAAAATAGAAATCTTGCAACACCATAAATGTATTCACTTTTGATCAATTTAATGTGTCCTTGTGGAATAAAATTATATTTTCTTAAAAAGTGGTAGATTTATGTAATGCCAAATACAAATGTATATTTATTAACCTTAAATACTTAAATATATAAATATTTAATGTTTATAATAAAATATATAATTAGATAAAATTGTACAAATAATAACCAACATAAAATGATGACAGCAAACCGCATTGTCGTCCGTTTTCCTGTATCACATGGCAATCAGGGTTGGTGCACTGTCCTTCAAAGACAGTGTGGTCCTCTGAAACATGCAATTGTTCTGGTGGTGCGAGAACAATAGGTTGTCTTCGCCCTCACATGCCCATCATACCAGCTGGCGATGACAAACCATGTCACCACACTAACCCTCCTTGTACATCCAAACGCCTATCGAGTACATAAGACCACTGTTGTCCTTGACTGGTCAATGGACACTTGATTGTTTGTGAACCAGTGCTATGTGCAGGGTCGCCTGGACTGGGGGTGGAGGGTGGACTAGACGAGCATTCACGATGCTACATATTTGTCTTAGAGGCCACAATAGAAGTACACATTTGGACTAAATGAGACACATTGAGTTAGACTGGACAAAGGCAGCGCAGTGCATGGACACACTCATGTAAAATCATGGGCACATATATGTTAGCGCAGCATTAGCATGTCAGTACCAAAGAATTCTGAATGGCTTCGGCATGCACTGATTTACCATAAAAAGAAAGCTGAGCTGGCTTATTAAATCATGCCCCATTTAACCTTTTTACAATGTCTTTTTGAGTTTTAGCACTGAGGTTGCTTACAAAATTGGGGCATATTCCATCTGAACACAGTGTGCTTGAATGGAATGCCTCTTAAAATGCTAAAAAACATGCAACAGTTGTAGGCATGTAACAGTTTGTTTTCAAGGCCAGATCACAATTTGTGGTCAGACTTTTAATATACACGGGAACTTCACAATGAGGAAGTCTGCTTGTGTGACTGTGTGAGCATTCACAGTATCCAGTAACAAGCTCTGGAACGATAGGTTCTCAGTATAACGGACAGATAGAACACTGTGTAGCATAAATGAGCCAAGTCTGAATTACAGTAGTGGGCTGTGACATTTGCTCTTTGGAAGATTCTGAGTTCAATGACTCGTGGTCTTTCTAAAGGTTGGGCTTTGCATCTGAGTTGTTGACAACTAACCGCTCAGGGTGAAATGAAAATGCAAATTCTTTGTTTGACCCTTGCTGAGTGTTTTTTTTGTTTTTGAACACTTGAATATTTTATTTTTATTTTATTTACACCCAATGAAAGATTTTTTTTAAAAGAAGTTGTAAAAGAATTGGCTCATTTTCCTAGCTTCTCAAACACACAAAATATCTGATAACTTATTAATGGTATTTTCAAAGAGTAATACCAATTATATCTCATTAATTGTGTCAGCCCAGCCATAAATTCATTGGAGAATAAGCAGTTATCCAAGTATGTGGCACAACAGCAAAGTTTTAAGTTTTTGTCATATTTATTTAACTGTTTATTTCAGATGGATTTTAATTAAATTTTTGTAGCATTCTTGATGAATAGCTAGTTAAAATTAATTTGAAAACAGAATATTTGTTACAATGGATACAGTAAGTCTTTACTGTCCACTTATGATCAGTTTAATCGGATTCTTGCTGAATAAAAGTATTTTCTTCCTTTCAAGATAAATAAATAATTAAATCTTAGGCAAACGTATAGAGTGTTAGTGTATAGAAACCAGAAGGTTAAGAATAATGGTGCATCTGTCAAAAAATGTATTTTCTATTTATTTTCTGTTTTCATGTTGTGGTTTCCGGATAATGTTCTGCACACATCAGGTTCCCCCGACCCGGTCCTCAAAACAAATGCCCAGCAACTCTGCGCGGATAATAATTCCTTATAAAACCACACTTACGGCTTTTCAAGAACTCTTTTAGTCACAGCGAATCAGACATTAATGACCTCTGGGATGCGTGTCACAGAGGCGAAAAGCGGTCTTTAATCTTTCAATAAAACTTGCTCTCAGAAGTCAAGCAAATTCAGATGGACCATCACTCTTTCAAATCCCATGAGTTCCATCATGTCTTACTTATTATCTACACACAGTTCCCAGTTCTTCCATTTCCTCCTACTTGTGTGAGCACTTCCTCTTTTAGTGTCTGGCCCAAATATAATATCAGTATATCAGATGTCTACGCTTATACAGAATTTACGAGTCGCTGTTTATGTTTGGCTATTTATAAAGTACTATTTATGACTGATTTAATTACTAAACTTCTTTTTACTGGCTGTCTACTCTTGTTCCTCTTGATTTTTCAGTGATATAGTAGTATAGTACAGGTGTACCATCTGTTTTTCATTATAAAGTACAGTTGAGGCAATCGTAAACATACAGTACTTCCCCACCCAACATTAGGATGTGGTGAAACTGGCCATGCTATGCCTTGGGCCGTGCTGCAGTCTTCATACTCTGTTGTTTTGTGCACTGACATTACATGTAAACTAAGTGAGATCAGAGTGAAGAGAATCTGATTTCGGCAGATGGCAATGACGTAGTGGAACCTAGAGATATTTCCTTCAACATGTGTGTGTAATATGCAACACCCCATTCCTGAGAGGGAGAAAATAGTATTTGCCAAGAATGCATTGAGCTCATGCAGTTTCTTTTGTTCCTAAACTGGACAACTTTGAAGACAATTCCAGGTGCGTAAAGATAAACACAGAACATTTCCTTCTATAGAGTGAAAGCAATGTGATCTTTATTCTATTAGATGACACATTTCATTTTATTGGCTTCCAATATATGTACACACTGTAATAATATTCTCTTAGACAGTACAAGTTCTTTGTTGTATTTACTTCATAATTTTGTCTCACATGATTCCCCAATGTGTTACTGTATGTAAACAAATATTAATATTTTTGTAGTAAATGCCATTTTGAACTTACTGTGCACGCCAACAGAGATGACAACTGTTTCAAATGAAGCAAAAAAATGTGGTTTTTATTTTCTTTCAATGTTTGCTTTTAATGTAGGTCGCTTGAGGAAACAGTCTGAACTGGATCCGTTTCAAACCCTCCAAGTCTGTTTTATAACTCTTGAGAGTCAGTTGCTACATACTGAGAGAGTTCGCTCTAGTCGCTCAAAGTCTCTCTGAACAAATCTACAAAACCAAATAATGTGTGCCTCTTTTAGCTCATGCACTGTTACAGAACTAAACTTTTGACACAGTATTATCATTCTTTGTGTATTAAAATGTTTGCATCACCGTTACAGTTGGTGGGGATTTAGGTTTACACAAGCTTTTCTTTATCAAACATAGTTCCAGTTTAGAAGATTTGAATATATGAAGTGTACCATCATTAGTGGGATATATACAGATTTGGAAAAACATGAGGATGGATACATGATCAATTTTTTCTTTCTTTTTTAAGACCTGTTTTTGCATCTTGTATTCTTAATCATAAGTTTTTCAAAATATTGCATGTTGTTTATCTGGTACAGTGTGATGGATGATTTGAAGTGACTGATCAATCCGTAGGCAGCTGTGGTGATGTCATCACAGAGGCCGCTAGCTCGATTTATGAAGTCACTCCTCTGTTTAGCTTCTAAAAACATTGAACCACAGACTTTCTGTCCTTCAAACCCTCACTGATTGGCATTTTGGAACTGAACCAAGCTCAGGAATGGATATGTGACCTAATCACATCTGTTGATCATGTATCTGTCATCAAAGTGAAAGACGGATATATCGCAGATGTATTCTCTTGACTTTCTCTGTCTAAATAGAGACTATGGATGACTCTGTCTCTCCCTGAATCTGTGTTATATCTGCTTGGATCAACCAGTGGAAAAACAAGCCATAGATTCCTGTAATCATGCCTGTCTCTGACACATATCTTGGTCGGCCATTGCTGTCACACCCTCCCAGCCCCCCATTAACAGCCATCTGTCTCTCATTTGGATTTGTGACAAGGGCACCAGGACCTTGGGGCATGTGCGACATGCAGCGGAGGTAAGGTGGTGATGTGAAGGACTGTACAAAGACCTATCTATAGCACTCAACCGCCCCCCAGGCCCAGTGCCCAAGGTGTCAACTAGAACATATTTATCTCCCTCTGTTACCCATAAATCAACCATAATTGTTATATGGATGTCCTCTCTTGTAAAGTTCATGTAAATGAAACACTGCAGTCAACATCATATGAGTCATTGAGGTTTCAGTTGCCTAAAAGCATCCGATGTTCCATTTAAGGGTTAATAAGTTATCTTTAAAAATTTCCTGCAGAGAAAATGAATGAAATATTTATGTCTGGAACCCAACTGTTGCACTTCTGACCACTGATTGCTGTGATTGACCAACCAGGATTACGTTTTTCAGAGAAACTGTAATATGAGTTTTATAAATAAAAGAGCATCCTGTTTGAGGCATTTAAATCTATGTGAAGCTGGGGTTGTGCCTTTTCTCATCCATAAGACTATATTCATATTATGCTTCTATCATCATAGTATTATATAAGTGCTGCTTAATTATATTTAACTGAGCTGTATATGCTTTTTATCTCTGTTGATTTTTTGGGGGGGGCTATTTCCTTTTATTTTCTGCAAAATAACATCAAAGGGACTGCCAAGATGAAAGATGTTAGCAATCTTACTAACTCATTTATTTGAATGTTTATTAATGTACATTGTCCCTTTTAGATAAATTTACAAAAAAGGGAAAAAAGCATGAATGCGAAACGATTGCATCATCACTGCACGGCCTCAAACCAGTATGTCCATTTCCATACAGTCTAGCACCATTCCTTGCCTATTAGCATTTAGTGGCTGCATGTGGTTTCAAGAGTCACCTCAGGGCATCTCTTTGCCTTGAGCGAACTTTCCATTTCATTGAGAGGAAAAGAAGATATGAAGTGGCAGCAATGGAAGTGTGGTTGGAGGCCAAGACTACCCATCTTCTTGCAGGGGAGCATGTTGTGATGCCTGTGGCTTCCTCTGCTCTCCAGTTTTCCAACCTAATGTTCGATGCACTTAAAACCTCTTTCTTCTCCCACTGTGAGGCAGCACATCAGATATGTTACATTACCCACTATGCATAATGGATTAGCAATAAATCTATTTCTGTAACGGGGCTATGTTTCCCGAATTATGTCTCTGAGGTCTTTATTAGTGAATGCCAATGATTTTGTGCAGATAGAACACAACCAGAGAAAGAATGAAAAGGGGTGATTTGGGGGAGGAATGGTGCTAAAATAGCTGTTTTGGAGGGTTCTAACCCAGAGAGAGAGTTTTGTAGCACTGTATTATTCAGTGTTTTTAAAACACTGATGCATTCCTAACATCATATGATAATAGTTTTGTAATTCGTGCATGAAGAAAAATAAATATAAAAATTAAAATGTAAAATTACACTATTCAAAAATGTATTCACTTTCAGCTAATGAGCATGATTAGGCCCATATGGAATATGTGCCACAGAATGCAGAACAGAACATTTTCGGCATTTACTTTTTTACCAGTATGACTTATGGTTCAAACGTTTTTGTTTGAATATGCTGTCAAAAATTCTGTTTAATAGTGTGTGAGTATGTGTATGCATGTATGTGGATACTCACCATTCATCTCCCAGTTACATCTTTTATTCAGTTCCATATATAAAGTGTTTTGGAAAACTTTGTCCAGTGTGTTTCCTTAACACACACACACACACACACGCACGCACATACACACAAACACACACACACATATATAGAATATATAATTTTTTATAGCTAATTTTATTATGATCTCAGCTGCCGAGAAATGTCTGTTTAACAAATTTTATCATGTTTAATTTGATGTCACATTATTCTGCATATTTTCTTTTAAAATGAGCACAGAGCAAACAACATTTCCTGTGGTCTTGCTCACATTCATAATGTTCCAGTAGACATGGTTGAGGAAAGAATTCATCCACACAATTTAAGGGTAAACCCCAGTCTAGACATCACTGTCATCATTTTTTGAAGGTCTTTTTCCTTCTTTTAATAAAGTTGTGTTTATATCAAACTGACTAAAATTCTAAATTGCTCTTCAAATGGAGCAAAACATTGATCACACCATGGTCCTCCTAATAACTAGAGCCTCCAGCCGTGTTTTTTTTTTTTTTTTTTTTTTTTTTTTTTTTTTTTGAGTAACAGGTGATGGGCAGCTGAATCTACAGCTAAGGTGGGCTGCCTCACTGGAGGTGGTCTTAAAGGTTCCGTTCTTCGTGAGCCCATGTTTTAAACTTTAGTTAGTGTGTAATGTTATTGTTAGAGTATAAATAATATCTGTAAACTCCTAAGGCTCAAAAGTTCGATGCCAAGCGAGATATTTTATTTAACAGAATTCGCCTACAATGAACGACCAGTTTGGACTACAGCCCTCTAGTTCCTGCAGTAATAACATCACTAAAACAGTTTTTTGACTAACCTCCGCCCACATAAATACACAAAAAATGGAGAGTGGTCTTGTTGCGCTCCGACGGAGAGGAGGTAGAGCTGCATTTGTGTTTGTCGCCGTGTCGTCAAAATGCTGTTATTTTCATCTCGGAGTCCAATCATCTTTGTTTGGCCTTCCCAGGGACGCTGTACTTAGAGATCAATGGTTACAATTTATGTTTAACTTGGTTCCCGAAAATTATAATCCACATGAAAAACTATATGCAGCACATTTTGCTGAGGACAGATTCCTCAATCTCAACTAGTTTAATGCTGGATTCGCACAAAGATTATTCTTGAAAGATGGAGCAGATCCCTCTTTGTCTGGACAAGGCATTGTTTATGGACCACAACCGGTAAGTGTATTTTATTATTTAAGTTGGTGTGTTTAACAGTTTCAGTAACTTATTACACAAAGGGCAACACTGTTTAGCTTTGTTAAATAGATGTTAGGGCTGTGCAAAAAAATGCTCCTGTGATTATAAGTACATCTCCAGCACATGCGTTCAGATCAGAATTGCCAGGTTTTCAAAACAAATCCTGCTCACTTGCTTCTCAAAACTAGCCCAATCGCATTTCCAGGAGGGCCAGGTGCGCTAAGCTGGTGTCGAATCACAACACAGGAACCGCTGGCAAAATCAGAACTCGTTACGTATTTCTGAAGGAGGGACTTTATAGAACAAGGAAGACATCAGCCCGTTTTTATGACAGTGAAAACAGCGGTATTCAGATAAGTAAATTGTGTGAAAAATACTGTTTTTACACGCGAAACATGAACACGTTATATTGCACACTGTAAACACAATTAAAGCTTCAAAAAAGCTAAAAAAACAGCACCTTTAAGAATATCTGCTGAAACCTCTTGCCACATATGAATTGCAGTGATGCAGAAACAGTTTTGATAATATGAAAAGTCTTTAAGAGAAAACATGAAACATTTGACTCAAATACACATTTGAGAGAGTCTATGTGCCTGACACAGTCGCTGTACTTCTGAAATGAGACGCCTGGTCTAAATAAGGATAAAAAGATACAAATTCAGTGTTATTTATGTGGGCAGCAGCTCACAGAATTCTTGTCACATACTGTGTAAATTTACACATTCATTTTTGACAATCACTTTCTTGCCAATGTGACTTAAACACAGTTACCTTAGGAACTTAGAGTTTTCTTTAACTGCACATTTTAAAATAATTACATAAATGATTTTAATACACTACCATTCCAAAATTATATATCAGTAAGTTATCTAAAATATCTAAAACATAATAAATACAACACAATGAATTCACAGTGATTGATAAATATCTTTACAGCTTGAGCCATGTGACCTTGTACCATATTCTTTTGTTTACATGGACACTTGTGTCAATAGTCTATAATGGAATGTTAGAATGCATAAGCCTAAGCATGAACTGAACAATGACCTTTAACTGACCCAAGCGTCATGCTGAATGTAAAGCTTGTTTGGCTTGTTGACAGAACTGCATGCATGCACAAGGCGAAAGCATATACAGTTGCCTGTTTAACTCCTTCTTGGCTTTGGTATGTATGCATGCCATGATGTGGGAGAGACACTTAGTAGTCTCCAGACACTCATCATAAGAAATATCATAAACAAAGCATGTTCATTCTCTGTTTTCCACTGATATATACACTCAGTGGATTGCAGAGTATTCACAGACTACTAACCAAACTTTGTTACTTACTTCACAAAGACCCAATGGCAAAACGTGCATCATTCTCCATGTCATACACAATGTACATTTGAAGATATACTGTACAGCATTCTTAAAGAGGGTACACACACTGAATGCTTATGTACAATTATATAATTAGATATAGCTTACATTTCTCCCAGCATGCAAACATGCAAATATATACAGTTCTTAACAAACAAACAAACAAACAAACGATGAACATACATTGTTTACCATTATCACACAACTGGAGGCAAGTAGCTGCCAGCCTGTCTACACATGAAAGCAAAACAGGTGCAGAGGATCCCTGTGTCTAACAACAATGCCATTTGTCTGAAGACTAAAATAATTTTTTCAAATGGTTTTCTTGTCAGCTTACAGTGCTCTTAAAGGGATGGTTCAACCAAAAATGAAAATTTTCAAAAACTTTTCTTAAGCCATCTAAGATTTATATGAGTCTGTTTCTTCATTAAAACTAATTTGGAGAAACATTTAGCTAAAATAAATATCCTTTATTAATTATATTGTTTTCTCTAGTGAAAAAGCCATCTTTGTCTGAATCAGGAGAGAAACAGCTGATCAAACACCATTTAAAGTGATGTATTAAAGTTAAAACACCTCAACAATGGATACCTTTCTTACATGCATATTGTTTTTCACTTCAAAAGATGTTAATTGATGGACTGGAGTTGAGTTGTGTAATATTGTGATGTTCGTATCAGCTGTTTTGACTCATCCATTCAGAGAAGAAATCGCACATTTCAGTTGTATTTAGTAATTACAGCCATCAGTAAATTATTGCTTAGGGGAAATTAGGCTCTCTGTTCAAAAAGGATATGGGGAGGAAAAGCTGTAATGTGCACATCAGCATAACACATCTGTATAACACAAAATAAATAAAAAAATAAAAAAATAAATGGGTGGGAAAAAATTAAATAAATTTTATTTTTTTTGCTCCAAGCCTATAATCCATCTTAATGAGGTGTCAATCAAATGACTATTGTGTGTTTTTCCTCTGAGATTTTTACATATTGTTTTGTCAATACATCTCACTGGCTTTGTCTAGTGAACTATTTTCTCTCTCGCTATTAGAAGAAAGTGCACTAATGAAACGGTCTGTTCTCTCACTAGTCTGTTAATTACTTCTCTATTTATTTAGCGGTTGTGCTGCGGTGATGGGAGGCCCTGGGGGTTGTCTGACTCCCATGCTAAATAGCCTGCATTCCAATCCCTTGATGCCCAGGCTAATACCATCGTCACTTTCATCTCCACAGCCCGACAAATGAGCACCCATCTGATTCCCCACAGTGAAAAATAAGGGGAGAAAGGGCCGCACAGCATCCTGGAGGAATATTCTGACCACTGAGATATCAGTTATAGGCTATATAGATGTCTCTGTCAGGAATAACTTGGTCCTGGAGTTTTGTAAATATATAAGTAAATGTTTTAGTCCCAACCCATGTTATCTGTAAAAGATCTTAACGTCCATTAATTTTTTTTTTTTTTTACATGAAGCAACATCCTTTCTCTGTGAAAAAACAACACTTTATACAATGCACTTTTCTCTCTTGTTTTAAAATAATCTTAATTCTTATTATTATAAATTAAATTTATATATATTCCTACTCTAAGCATAGTCACTAAATTGTGTTAGATTTATGCTTAAAACAAGACAGAAAATACTGTGATATAATTGTATTCTTAGCTTGATGCTAAAAACAAGAAACAATTTTATATATATATATATATATATATATATATATATATATATATATATATATATATATATATATTAAATATTTTATATAATATTTATTATATATTCTATATATATTTTATCTCAAATAAATTAATCTTTACTGAATGTTGTGGATTTTTACTGAATATTTTATTAAGAAAACATGTTTTGCCGTGTGTGCAAATATTAGCATGCCATGCTGTCCCTCATGCTCACTCACAGAGTACAATTACAAACGCAGTGTGAACACTAAGGTAAGGAGGCAGAACACAGTATGAATGCAGACAACTTTTTTTCTTTCTGCTGTTTTTGGATCTGTTTTCCCCTTGCACATACCATAGTTGCTTATAGTGTTACATGGCACAAATCCGATCCTAGGTCAGCATTTCATCATCAAACCGCTCCCTGCAAGAGGGCCTCTCACTCTGGCCTTTAGCTGTTGTGAGAGTAATAGCTAGAGTCTGTGTCCATCTGCATAAGAATGCTGCCCACTTCATAGAGGAAGGAGGAGGGTCGCAAGAATTGATGAAAACTTTTCCTGTTCCCCCAAGCCCTTTCATTCCCCTCTGTCTTGTTTCTCAAGACTTAGCCAAGATGTTTCAAACATTCCTGCCTGTGCATTCGCACCACTTTTAGAAATTAAACTTGGTTAAAAGTTGGTTTTGGACATGTAGCAATGCGTATGAAACAAAGACACCGGCCTAGTCAAACTTGATTATAAGACCAAGATATTCTCATCTGTGACACAGTCCATGTTTAAATATTTAGTAAAGCATTGGAATGCAGAAAAACACCCACTTTCTTTTTCCCCTCAGATGATTGCTTCAGGGTTATTGAGTGTGTATATTTGTTTTTAAATGACTGAAAGTCTCAAAATGTAAATACAGTATGGGTAAAAAAGTGGCTACTAGTTGTCAAAGAAGTTGGCTATATTTCAGTAACTATAAAGATTTGAATCAAATGTTGGCATATGCTCGTTTATTTAGAGTCTGTACAAATAATATTGACTTTAATACAAGAACAGCTACGTCAATGAGCTTCTCCTCACAATTATATGTGCACACGTTTGTGTGGGAGAGGGTCTGCATCTAGAGAGCAAGAAAAGCTAATTATGCAGATTCCTCCTCCCATTGGCGACCTCGCACGATGGCAATGTTGAGCAGTGTAGGGTTGATCATGATCATGTGACAGACAGCTTTGGGAGAGAGCAGCTCTGGACGCAGAAACATCAGGCGCAACTAAAGGAGTTTCCACCCCGCGAGCGCCTACAAGTGAACATTGCCCCGTTTCCAAACCGTTATCCAAGTGCTCTGAACGACATCGACAGTCTGTGGAAAGTTCTGGGGAACAAGCTGTTTTTTTACAGCGTGGATAAAGATAGGTTTGGGGGCGATAAAACTATTGTCTGTAGAAGAGGAGAGACGCAGAAATCTCGGCGGGCATGCGGGAGTTTTTGGAGATATTTGACAGCAAACACTCTACAAACAAATAAGAACTTTCGCGCAGAATCGGTGCGTTAATTGCGTCATCAGTTGTCTTTTTTTAAGGGTGATACAGAGTTCCATCATTGTGTTTGAAAAGTAGCGACATCGGGGCAGTAGTTTGGAATAAAACGGGAAAACTTATTAAACCCCTCCGTGTGCTTTTTTTTTTTTTTTTTTTTTTTTTTTACAGGGGGCTGTCGCGTTTTTTCCGAAGTTTTGCGCATTCTTTAGGTTTTTGGTGTAATATTTTAAAAATGGTTGGAGAAATGGAAACGAAGGAGAAGCCTAAGCCGACTCCTGATTATCTGATGCAGCTCATGAACGACAAGAAACTGATGAGCAGCCTGCCAAACTTCTGTGGTATTTTCAACCATCTCGAGCGATTGTTAGATGAAGGTGAGAGTAATATATATTTTTTTAAAACAATGAATTAGTTTTATGTTCGTAGGAACTGCGGATGCCTACAGATTTTTCCTAAATATGTCTGTGTTGTTATTTGGTAAAACGTGTGGTAAAGAAGCTCTTAAGTTTTTTGTAAATAATACATATGTTTTAAATTATTTTTTAATATTTTTTAATTTATTTTTTGCAACCCAGTAACTTTTCTTGCATACTACATTGTTACGCCAGTTGGTGGCGACAAGTGGGAGTGAGTATGAGTGAGTCTAGGGGCTGCATGATTAATCGAATGTGATTGTCATGTTCGAATGCGATTGTCATATGCATCTTGTCAGTAAAGCTGGTTCTGTAATCAGTAGTGAATCTCCAGCAGGCATTTTCAGATGGAGCAACATTTACTACACAGAGCCGTAGTTCACTGACAAGCTACACAAAATTGCCTTCATAATGCAGACGATATAATCATGCAATATTGAAATCTAAGAAATCGGTCTGCGATTATGAAAGCAGTTTGCGTAGCCTCTCAGTTAACAATGTCTCTGTGTAGTAATTGTTGCTCCATCTGAAAGTACGTGAAAATGCCACATTTAATAACATGTTTTTACGGCAGACTCGTTTCATAACGTCAGTCTAGTGTTTGAAATAAATCCTTCTGTGAGGTGATGTGGTTTCTTACATAGTATAAGGCACACAACATATTTCATAGTATTTTAAGCAGTGATAAAGGATATGTCGATTAGCACTGCATTATTATATACTTTATTACAATAAAAATTGTAATAAGACGAACTTAGATAAACCATATATTGTTTAAGTCTTGTGTTTATTAGTCACGTTGTATCAGTTAAAGCAATTCAATCTTCTGTTTATTCAGCAAACTCTATAGGGATTTCTTGTTCTTCTGCGGGACGAGTGAACTCTGGCCTTTGAATGGAGATTTACTACTGATCACAGAACTGTGCTTCACTGAAAGATATACATGAAAATCGCAGCTTCTGCCTTATCGTGATTTATCGCCTTTGTGATTTAATTTCGATTAATTGTGCAGCCCTAAGTGAGTCTTTGAATCATTCACTCGCTGGTTTGTTGTAAACATTGAGTCTTTTAGGCCTGTAACAAGGCTTAAGGTTTATGATCCTTTATTAAAATCTGTGTGCTTGCTAATCTAGTTATTTATAAATATGAAGCCAGGAAAGCAATCAAAAGGAATGAAAGATATGAGTCAGTATATGGAAGTAAATTAGAATAATATGTAAAAACAAAACATTGATTCGTTTATGAACAAAAGAACAGAATTTGCTTATCATCTCAGAAGTTTAACAAACGTAACCTTTTATGTGGTATAACGATCATGTTTGCTCCAGGAGTGTGTTCATGGTGTGTGTGTTCACTACTCACTGCTGTGTGTCTGTGTGTGTGTGTGTGTGTGTGCACTTGGATGGCTTAAATGCAGAGCACAAATTCCAAGTATGGGACACCCTACTTGGCTACACGTCGCTTTCATTTTCAAGTTTTGATGTTTAACAGGCATAATAAAGATTTTACATGGTATAATGATGGCAGTAGATGACAATGTTTTTAGTTTGCTCAAATGATTCAATTATGTGATCTAGAAACATCTTTATTTTCAAGCAAACTCATTAAATCTGCACAGATGCATCCAATCACAAAGCATCATTACAGGCCATGGTGCATTTGGATGATACTCAGATTTGGGCAACTTGCTGTAATCGAGACTAGCCTACTTGTTGATTTTGTCAATTTAGTGGTAGGGCCATTTTTAACATCTACTACAGTGGCAAGTCGTCTGTGTTGGTATTATAAAGCAAGTTTGCTCAGGGTTGATGCACTTTTAACTTATTTGAATGCTGCAGATCGCATGCAATCAGCAGTTTTCCTCTGAGAATGTAGGGGAAGCTGAGGACCTGATAACAGAATCACTTCTCACTTTCTCCATCACATTCTAATCATACAGCCATTTGGCCCTGTCTTATTTCACTCTGTTTATTGCTGTTAATCCAGTGTAATAATATAAAGGTTATCACTGCAGTACTTTTATGAAGAGAAGGGTGATCTGTTAGATTTATATCCACAGTATTTTGCAATCCATATTAGAGTAAATTCAGTCTGTCTGGTTCTTTGATACACTGAATCTCTCTAGATTCATCATACTATAAGTCACCAATAGCTTGTGGCGTATTGAAGTATGTTTCATAAATAACCTCACTAAGCTTGGGTTTTCAGTTCCTCTGTTCCAGGCTAATTTAGTCTCGCTTGTTCTCTTTATTCAAGCATATTTGAGTGAGTTCTCTTTACTGGAGCTCTTAAATGTTGACTGGCCAAAAAAAAAAGGGTAGAATTTTTTTTTTTTTAATCTAGATGTCCTCTCACTATTAGAGAGGCGTTCCGAATTATCCACTGCCTTTTGTATAGCTTTATTATCTCATATATTTTCCTTGTATGAGGATCCCAGTTCTGTCAGGTTATTGTAAAGAGGTTACTATATAATAAGCTTGGTATTTTGCTTGAGCACTAGTAGGATAGCAGAGAACTCGTTGTTTGCGTCAGCAGTTTCAAATGTGTTCAATTTGGAATGTGTTTTTTTTTTTTTTACAAGCCAGTGCTACAGTTCCTAGTTGTTTTCTTTGCATTTTTAAAGTTGACTGTTTATAGCACTTGCTTTTAGTTTGTAGTGTTCAAAAATATTCCAATCTATTGCACATAATATTTAAAAAGTCATATTTGATATTCTGCATTGTGGTGTGCTATTGGTTCTGGATTTGTAAACCTCCAGCATGTTTTCAGTTCTGCTCTTTTTCTTCACACTTATTTTGTGTTCGCTCTGAGGAACAGATATTCTGTTGGTATGCAGCTTATTGAATTATTTGAGTAATTAAGCCATCATTGAGGAAAAATGTCCGGGAGAGGATCCAGAAGCATTGTTGAACCTCTCTTTTAAAACACTGGCTTTTCCTTATCTAATTTAGATATAAAACGTGACTACAGAGCCCCGGGGGACCGGGACGTACTAGTGAAATTGTTGCTCTTTTTGTTCTCTCTTTTGTTCTCTTACTAAAACCATTCTCTTGCCTTTATTATTGCGTGGGATAAACAATACTGGGCTTGTGTTAACAACATTGCACAACTGTTATTGTTGGAGGCACTTTCAATAAATACGGTACAAAGTTTTCCAGTTTTCAATAAATGGTCTTCGAAGGAAAGTGCTTAACCTTTAGAAAATCATCAACCTTAGAAGGTCAAATACTATGTTTTCCATCCTATTAATTTCATAAGGTTTCTTTCTTTTTTCTCCAATGTCTCTAAATGCGGTTTAATACCCATGATCGAAATTAAATAGGCGAAATGTATAAAATAAACTAAAATGTTCCCGTAAATTAAAGAAAAATATTTGTTAGGTTGTAATTCCTATCAATACATGTTAAATAATCATTGAAATTAAATAGACATACTGTATAATATAACTATAGGGGTACCAATAAATTAAAGAACAAAATTAGTTTTTATTGTATTTTTGCATAACACTTCGGGTTTAAAGTTTGCATTTATGGATATTCTTATTGTGTTTACATCTTCCAAGTCTTAAAATCAGTAATTTGGTAGATTTCAAAATGTCCAAATAGCATCATGTATTTCCTAAAGGGATGAAATTGCTCCAGATTAAATGTGTTAGGAAAGTTTGAATTCTCACTGGTGTCTTGACCTCTGATTGTCCTCACATTATGGTCTTCTTGGTTAAAGTGTAAAGCATGGTCCTCTGGTCACCCCTTCCAAAGATAGACCGGCTCATGAGCAAATGAAGGGACACCACTCTGACCTATATGCATCATATGACCGTGACAAGGGCACACACACAGTGGACTGGAGCAAAGATCACATGATTCCTCATGAATCTGTGACCATGTCATGACTGTTAGAGCTGCTGAATGCTCCACAGATGGAGATCAATTGTTTGTTTGTATGTGAGAGTATCAGGTATGAGTGTGTACTCCAGAAAATGGGTATAATGTGTCCATGTATCTATTATTGTAACATAATTGTTCATATACGTGCTGTCCTGAAATGTCTTTCAGTATAAGTGAGTCTAAACGAGTGTAGTTATATGGACCTTTCATCTCAGAATACATGTGACATCAATGGTCTTTGTCTTTGACTGCATTAAAGCTATTATTACTTTCCTTAGCAGATCTCGTGACACGGGACAGAGCAAGAAAGGCCCAAGGGATCAGGGTATGGGGGCGAGGGCACGCCTGACTAGACAGCTTCCTCCAATTCCTGCATAAAGAGCAGTCTGGGACAAATGTCACAAAATTAATATGCACCTAAATGAACACAGGGGAATGAAACCGGCTATGAACCCTATGGAAAGCTCCACTGGGAGTCAGTACTCCATCAGGGGGCTGCTCATTTGAATTTTTTATCAAATCCTGAAAAAATGCATTATGGTTTCCACAAAAATATAAGCAATGTTTGCACCGTAGTAAGTATCTTAAAGCAGTTAATTGAGCTGCTAAATTGCAATATTTTATAATATTACTGTTTTTACTTGATTTATGATTAGTTGGATGCAGCTTTGGTGAGCATAAGCAATTTAAAAAATGCTAAGGACCTCAAACCTTTGAATGGTAGTTTATATTTTATTATATATTCTCAATTAAAATTTGTCATTACAAAATGAACACATTTAAATCTGTGCTATGACATGATAAAAATATATCTAAAAATGTGAGACATGATATTTAGTCAGAAATAATGTATGACAGGACATGATTTCATTCTTCAGGAATTCATTGGATCCTGAAAAGTCGTTCAGTCGGTTTAAAATTGGGATTGCTTAGTGATGTCCAGCGAAAAGGGAAGTCATTTTGGAGGTCAGCACAAGCTTTTTCATTTTGAATTAAAGATTGCAAAAGCAAATGTTTTTCTATGGAGTAACATTCATAATTAGCCTCAACTGATTCTGTTCCCTGCAGGGATTCAACACATCTGGCTTTCAATCTCAAACAATAAAAGATTGTTTTAATGATGTTTAGATCTGACCAGAGCCGATTCCCTGAATTCAGTTTTTCGCAGGGGCCTTTCTGAATGAAGCTGCTTTGTTTGGCAGTGGAAGACAGATGTGCCTGGAGCTATGAAGTGACAGTGTCTTGTGTGTTTGTGGAGGTGTTTTTTTTTTTAACAGTTGTCTCTGTGTGTCTGTTTTTCTTTGTCACCCTTCGGCCATTTTCTTTGATAAGATAAATGTTGATTATTGAGCGTGTCTGTGATCTCATCAGTCTCCTGCTCTTCCCAGACTGCTTTGCTTGCATCTGTAAATACTCAATACTTATCTCACCCTTAACTGCCAGTTTGCCTGCTATAGTCTTCTTGCCACCAACAGACATCTCTCTCAGCCTAAACGCAATCAGTGATCATCTAATCACAACAGTGCTGCTGACCATCACAAACACATGATGATGATGATTTCACAATCAGAGTGATAAGCACAAGCAGCACATTTAAATGTTCTGATTGCAAGGAGAATCAGTATAACCTTACAGGTAGCTCATATGAAAATGATTTCCTTCCCTCAAGTTGTTCCAAATCCTGCTGTCCTTGTGCTCAAAAGTCTATATTTTAGATTTTGAAGCCATATTGGTCATTTGTATGAACAGATCAAATGTTAGGCTATATTCTCTGAAGTTTCTGCCCTCCGCTGTTGCTTTTATCAAGCATATCGGCTCTTGCGCCACATCACATGACCAAACATCATTGATATTGTAGTTACCATTCTGTTTATTTTAAGAATTATGGCAAAAGGCATGATTTTCTGTAAAAAAATTACTTCAATTTGAGTCTGTTCATCATAGCTGTTGGATTGCTTCAGTATAATTGTAATATAGCTCATTAATCATGCAGACTAATTTTATACTGCATGTTTTTGATTATTTTAAGACATAAACTTCGGTTCAAACCCTTTGTGTCAGGAA
>NC_039279.1:5162675-5284624 GCF_003368295.1 Carassius auratus | reverse complement strand
TTTTTTTTTTTTTTTTTTTTTAGGTTTTGAGAGAAGTCTTATGTTCACCAAGGCTGCACTTATTTGATCAAAAATACTGCAAAAACAAAAATATCGTGAAATATTTTGTACAATTTAAAATAATTGTTGTATATTTTAATCTATTTATTATGTAATTAATTCTTGGGAGCAAAATGTAATTTGATTCATATCACAAATAATTCTAATATGCGCATTTAGTGTTGTTATTTGTATTATTACTATAGAAAAGAACATAATTATTCCAAATAAATATATTTTGTAACATTATCATTTTTTTTTTAACTTCGATCAATATAATGTATCCTTGCTGAATAAAAAAAAAAAATGTAAAGGTATCTAAATGTAAAAGTGCAAAAAGGTTTCTGTGGGCTAGGTTTAGGGATAGGAGTACATATAAATTAGGTCCGTGTGAAAACAGTAGAGGTCAAAAGGACAGTCTTCACCATGATTTGTACATGTACACACTCACACACTATATAGTGGTCGTTTTTGCAGCTTTGCAAACAATGACACTATATTGTAAGAGTAAATGAGGAGGATGAGGAAGAAAGCAGACACAGAGGAGCAGAGGGGTGACGCAGCTTCCTGCTCTCTAACTGCTCATTACATCCGATATGCACACACACAAAATGTTCTTTCTGTCCAACATGACATTAACCTGCACATGCATGCATGATTTTAAAACCCTCCTTATTTTTCTTCCACACACACACAAACTCAAAAAGCCCTTGCTAAGCTAAAGCCACACAGCTGGTTTCCTGTTGGAAAGTGGAAATAGCAACACTTGTTGCAGAGGGGTCTAGTGGTTGGTCTGGCGGTGTATTGCACCCACACTGGAACAAGCCTCTATATTTGGCCTCTGCAGAGAGAGCGTGAAGCACGCCTGAAACCCCAAAGCTGAGGTACAGCAAAACCCTAGCCCTCCCATGTTCAAAATAAGTGATGGGAGGGAGAAAAGGCAGCAGTTTCCTTTGGGGGTTTTAACAGAAGTGTAACCAAAAACCACTTCTGCTTGGCTTGAACACACATGCAGACTCGAATCAAATGGAAAGAGCTGCTTCTAGAGGGAATTGTTCAGTGTGGCTTGGTCTAAAAAGAGATATAGAGAGAGACAATGACAGAGGGGACGTGTTCACACCACAAACCAAAGCGCTCAATTATGATTTTCTGCTTAAGTTCACTTTTTCATGTGGTTGCTTACATGACTTTTCAAATGTGGCCCATATCAGACATGAGTTTGAACAGGTGATGTTCTTCAACATGCATGCATATGATACTCTAACCTGATGGAGTTTGGGGTAAGTTTTAAATTTAAGGTTTTTAATGTTTTCGAAATAAGTCTCTTTTGCTCAACAGGCTACATTTATTTGATTAAAAATAATGTAAATTTTTTAAATAAAAAATATTAATTTCTTTAAAATTATCCTACTATGGTATGTTCAACAGAAATACAGAAATCTTTTTGGCTACATTTACAATTTTCCACAATCCAAAAAAAAAAAAAAGAAATCATTAAATTGATTAAAACCTAAAAAGTCATTCAAAAAATTATTTGGAATTATATTTCTTACTATATATATATATATATAATATATATATATATATATATATATATATATATATATATATATATATATATATATATTATATATAATTAATAAATTTTATTTTTCTTTCTTTTGTTTATTTGTTTGTTTCTTTATTTTCAAGATTTTGCACTCTCTAGACAAAGTCTTTAAAAGAATCAATCATATTTAAGACTTTGTGAGATATGAATTAAAAAAATGCGCTTGTGAGCCAAGACATGAAACATTATTGAGTGCACTGAGGATTTGGATACGTTTGTACACTAAAAAGTATAATCTCTTAAAATGACTGGTTTCAAAGATTGCTAAATCATACAAATAAAAACTTTTAAATCTCTGGTTAAGAATGTAAAAAAAATTCATTTAAGATAAAGTTCTAAACAAGTAAACATGAACAACTAGAAAGGTCATTGAAAGTGCAGCAATGAATGTTTTTTGCTGTTCAGACACTGTGTCAGATCTGTGTCACATGAAAAAAAAATCTAATTTGAGACATTTTTAACTACAATGTGAAGCGAGAGAGACAGACAGAGAGAGAGAGAGAGAAGAGAGAGAGTGAGCAGTCTGTATTGTTATCCACTCGTGATCATCGTGTGTTCATGATTCTCTGTGTGTGTTTGAGTGTGTGTGTGTGTGTGTGTGTGTGTGTGTGTGTGAGGGTCATGTTAAAGTTGAGTGCAGTTAGCGAAAAGGTGAGAGTTCCCACCGCTTCCTCTACACAACCCAACACCATCCTCCTAATCAGACCATTTCAGGACACACACACACACACATGCAGGTCAACACAGTCATACAGTTCTCACTGTCTAAAGCCATCTCTCACTCTGCTTCCTCTCATCTTCTTTTTTCTTTTAATTGTTTAACCAAATTTTTGAAAATAGTATGAAATGCCATTAAAAGGTTAGAAAAAAAACTTCACAAGTACTGAAGATGACAATGAACTTTAATTACTGTTCATCAACTAATGTGGACTTTTTTTAATTAATATTTTTCAGATGTAAAACTAATTATAAATTAATTTAACAAATATAATAGCAATGGCAATTAATAACTAACAGTTCAAGTTGATAAAGACAAAATGTGCACATTTGACCAATAGAGGATCTAAACGTCAGCGTGCCCTTTTGATTCAGTATAAATGAATTTATTATTATATTATTATTTGTGATGGATTTATTTTATTTGTGATTTATTATTATTTCAAATTTGCCAGATACACAGAAAAAACACAAACTGCTCAATTTTTCAGTGTGTGTGTCACAATGTTCCCTCTCTTCCTCGTTCATTCCCTTCTGTTCATTCCCCTCCCTGTCGTCCACCTCCATCTATCTGCCTTCTTAAATCAATGTGTCTAATAAAGCCATCAGCTGTGCTGAAATATTGGGCAAACATGCACTCATCAATGCATGCAAATGCCAGCCATCCATTCAGGGCCCTTCTGAATATTGACGGCGCTGCATGGGAGCAACGTTCTGGGGGTTTGTGTATGTGTGTGTTCGACAAATAAAAGCAGAAGGAAGGACACATGAAGGGTTGAGAGAACAGGGAAACCCAAGATAAATGTGTTTCATTTTCTTTTCTCATGGCTCCCAAATGGAGAGAGAGCAAATGGTCAGGAAAACCGACTGCCTCTCGAACCGACCTGGAGGCCACAAACACGCCCCTGTTTGAACTTCTGCAGAAATGACATTCACCGTATGAGGAAAGGCAAGGCTGATATCAGATCTGAGGTTAAACGCCTCTGAAAATGAGAAAGATTTGAGTGCTATTGTAGCATTGTAACTTGAGAAAACACAATGCAAGCAAAGAAGAGACACTGTAACGCTCTAAAGAAACGATTTCTCCCACAAAACATAAGCCAACTGTAAGGAAAAAAGTCAGATTCATTTGGAGCAAGGGTGAGCTCAGACTGCAAGATCTGTAGGAGAACCTGAATAAGCCACCTGCAGACAGTCTTTCCAATCCTGGACAATCCCACGAACAGAAAATAACATTAAAGAGTAAACAAAGCCGATTCATTGACCTCAACCTAACCTTTGCATTTCCCTGTTTTATGAATAAAGGCAGTAGTAAATACTCTGGTCAGTGTGAGAACTCTCTTTTGAGACGCTGACCCAGAGTCCAACAGCTGAGCATTTAGCTCATTCTCTCTCTAACACCCACATCTACACTTGAACTGACCATCGAAAAACCAGACCATTAAATATCTAAAAAATAACAAACTATACACAAACATGTCAAAAAGGGGAGCTCATTTTAAATTTGTGGTTGGTAACACTGTTTTAATTCATCAGGCAACAATTTTCGTCTACAGTGCACACAGCAAATTCTTGTGGTTTTTGAGACGCGTTTTGCCAAAATGACTATTTTAACATAGCTTCTTAAAATGCAGTGTTCACTGTGAACAATATACAAAGACGTCCATCAGATGTGTGTGCACATGAACCAACAACTGCAACAAATAACACAAATTTGCTAAAAAAAAAAAATGCACACAAAAAAGAAAATAAAAGTATATAAAATGTTTGTTTGTTAGCTGAGGTGGACTGTGTCTCATTGATTTCCTTGCAATGTAGACACTTGCGCTAACAAAACAGATGCCATGTTGAAAATTCTCTGCATAAGTGAAGTGAGGGGGGCTCTGAAGTGCAAGACTTATGGCTCTTACCAATACTCCACAAAGAGGATAAAGAGTTAATGAAAGAGTATAAAGTGCGACAACTTAAGAAGGCACATGCTGAAAATAAAGACAACAGAGAGATGGAGGAGAAACGAAGTGAAAGACATGAGCAGGAATGATATTGGTAATATTCAGAGGGGAATGAATGTGTAACTAAAAGGAAAATGAATCACTTCTGCAGATTATAGGTTAAGGATCAAGGCTGCATTACAACGGTGTGTTTGTCTGCACATGTATTACTATGAAACAGAAAGTGTATTGAAGGTGCTGTAAGCAATACGATGCATGAAATGCGATTACTTCTCAGATTTAGCTGAAAATAACTATCCAAAGAAATCATACCTCTCTCTGTGACAGCCCTAGGCTGAAAGGAAGCCTTTTTTTAGCCAATCAGAATCATTTCTGCCTGTAAATCATTTAGTACATTCGAGTAGTTTTGGAAAGAGGGTGTGGGAATGAAGTTAACAACAAGGTGGATATTAGAAAACAGCGCCTTTAAATTGAGTATCAGACTAACAGTTGGAAGTGACAGAGAGAGCGAAAGAGAACAAGATGTGAGTGTAAGAGAGCTACAACTTGCAGAGTCACACGGAGAGCTGAATCACCAGCCAAGGGAAGTGTGTAATCAGCCAAAGTGTAATCATAGGCCAGTCTCTTGGCTTTTAGGGGAATTAAAGACTGATTGAATGGTCTTTACAGTGGAAACATAACATTGGGCCGCCTCACCGTGTTTGTCTACTCGCTGCAACAGCTGGCCGAAACACTCTTCTAACCCAATGAGACGAGCCAATTTATAAAAAGAGTTGCACTAACTTTCCTACAAACCAGCCACTCGTTCTATCCATAGATATCCGTCAAGAAGCGAGAAGAGCAGTGCTCCTGGCACCCGGGATGTGGAATTACAATAGCCTCGATTCACGCCTCACATCTTCCCCTCTTTCATCAGGCTGGACTGACTCCCATGTCCTGAGCGTATTTGTGTGTGTGTGTGTGTGTGTGTGTGTGTGTGTGTGAGGGGGAGATGATAGGGGATGACTGTGGGCCTCTGTGTTGTGTCCACAGCTGTGTGTAAGGCTCCTGACCTCCAAGCAAAGCCCAGCACAGAGGAGCCACTATCTGGCAGACATGATAGAGGACAGGCCAGGCCAGCCAGACATGCTGAGGGAAGGACCGTAAAGCCTGAGAGACAACACAGCACCCGGCCACAAGGCCTTTGATAACCACTGGCGACTGGAGCCAGCACGACACACATACACTCATATTGTTAATACAGACAGACACACACAACATACATATCTGGGACAAACACACAAACAGACAAACATGCATTTTCACAAGTTCATGCACATGTTCAACAATAAAATTAGCAAATTGAGATGGGAGGGATATTTCACCCAAAATTAACATTTTGACATAACTTACTTTTTACTTGCTACATTACTATCATAAATTGTATTTATTTATCTTGAAAGAAATTAATTCTTTTCAAGCAAGGATCCCTTACACTGATTCAAAAACTGGCAGTGAAAACTTACATTGTTACGAAAATAAAGCCTATATTAAATTTTCTATTTTTCCATTCAAGCTTCAAAAAATGTGACAGTGAAGACGGGAGTAAAGGCTGCTAAAAATGCAGCTTTACCATCACAGGAATACATTTTTAAATATCTAAATAAAATACAGTCATTTTAAATTGTAATAATATTTCACAGTATTACAGTTTTTTACTGTATTCTACAGTGAGCATAAGAGACTTCGTACCGACCCCAAACTTTTTAACAGTAACATATGCTTCATTCATTATAGCTCTATTCTATTAATTTAGTCAACAATTTACTCAATAACTCATTATATATATATACTGAACTTTTCAGTGCCTTTTTAGTTCATTTTAGTTCTCAGTTTGGTTTCACTGAAGTGTCAGCTTTGTTTCAGATATCTGACACAAAGCTGACACTTCAGTGAAACCAAACTGAGAACTAAAATGAACTAAAAAGGCACTGAAAAGTTCCTTTGGGAAGAATAAACTTGAGCTCAAAGACAAAACTATGAGGAAAAAACAAGGTATGCAGTTGAGTATTTTCTTTATCATTGCAAACACAATCTCTAAACTGTAGGCAAATTATTTATATGGCTAATTTATTTTCGCCTGACTTCCGTCAGCTCCCTGGGAACTGCTTATTTTCTTCATAATCAGATGCAGGATGTTGATTTGAAGGACTAGAACAGGATTACAAGAATTATTGAATCAAAATATGCCTGATGAATGCCATAATCTATTGCGTAGCATGCATGAGGCTCGTCTTGTTGCAGCAAAAGCACTATTACATTGATGTGTCTCATGTAAATGCATCTTATAATTACAGTACTATAATGAAAACAATCCAAATGCTGTGAAAGGAGGGAAAAAGGAATGGCAAATCCGTGATCAGAGCTCCTCACATTAATGAACATGCAATGCTGTGAACCCTTCAGAAAGTCATTACACAACGTTCCCTTTCATTAATCAGATCTTTCTTTCCCCAAACTCTCAATTTCTGTTACTCTTTTTCTTTTTATTTTGCCATTTCTATCTTTCTCCGTCACTATCTCTGTCTTTCATTTACATGGTTCCCTGTACCCTGTCCCACCGTCTCTCTCTCTCTCTCTCTCTCTCTCTCTCTCTCTGCGGTGTTTAATGTGCCGGCGGTGTTTACACCCCAGACAGCGGGTGCAGCACTTTAATCTTGGTGTCTACATGACATCAGCACTCTCACTGAAGCATAAACCATAGTGGAAAGAACACACACACACACACACACAGACACACACACACACACACACACACACACACATACATTATATTCACACATATATCACTTGTTTTTTTCCTTTCTTGTCTTTCTCTTTCTTCCTTCCTCCTTTCCTCTCCGTTTCCTTGTTTCCGGTCCATCCATCCCTCCTCCATTTCTTCTCAATTATTCTTCCTTGCACCTAATTCTTTGGTAACCTTCCTTCCTTTTCTCTTTCTTTCCATTCCACCACTTTTCTGACTCATTTCATGTTCTTTTCCTTAATTTCTATCTTTTCCTTCCTTTTCTTCCCTGTCCAGTCTTCCTTCCATTTTTCTATCCTTTTCTTTCTTTCTATTTGCTTTCCTTCCTCCTTTCTTATTTCCTTCTTTTCTTTGATTCTTCTTTCCACCTCCTTTCGGACTCCTTTATTTTTCATTTCCTAAATATCCCTTTTCTTTATTTATTTTTTTCCTTCCTTCTTTGTCTTCCTTTCATTGTCTACCTTTTCTCCTCCTTTCCAGTTTTCTTTCTTTTTTTCTTCTTTCCTTTACCGCACCTTAACAGTTTGTCCCTTCCTTCTGTTCTTCTTTCTTTCCATTTCCCTAACTTTATTTTTTTTCTACCTTTCTTCCTTTCTTACATTCCTTTCATCCTTTTTTCCTGTTAGTGTTCTCCTGTTCTTTCCTAATGTCATTTTTCTTGTATTTCCCCTACCTTTCCAATTTTTTTTCTTCTTCCCTTCCTTCTTCCTTTTCTTCTCCTTTCCTTTCTACCCTCTTCTCACCCTGATCCACACCTCTATTCTGGGGTCCAGTGAAAGATGAGGTCTTCTAATCCCCCTCTTACCAAACCAGTATCAGTGTGAACGTGAGGCTCAGAAACTCCAAACCCAGAGAGGGATTACCAGCAGCCCTGAGTCTCATTCTGCCCTGCAAACTATGACTCAGGAGAGACTTATAACAGCACGCGCTCTCATATGCGCCAACCCCATAAGCTGCATCATCTTTGCCTACTTGTCAATAAGCAGACACTTTCATTTAAAGCTGTTTACAGTACTTTAATTACAGGGACAATTCCCCTGGAGCAAGCTCAGGTTAACTGCCCTGCCCAAGGGCACCGTGATCCTCGGTATCGCTGCAGTTCAGGGGTCACCCCTATCTGGGAACACACCTGTTTGGGTCGCCAGCCCAGAGCTATTATCACCAGGCAACCAATATCCACTTATATGTGTGTGTGTGGGTCTGAATGTGCATAAATAAACAAGTTTACTGACATTAGCCAATTCATTTTCAAAGCTAGAGATCTGTTTTTAGGAAAAGAGTGATAATAAGGGTAGACTCTTATAGACTTTCACACACACACACACACAAACACACACACACACACACATCAACACACTGACACCCCACTTTCCCTTGTCAACGGCCCCTCTGTATGTAATCATGCATTCCTCTTCAATCCAAATCACAGTTATTATGTTGCCATACTGATAGCTGTTAAGCATGTTTGTGTCCTAATTGAGCCGACCGCACAGTACACCTGACCAGAGATCAGCTGCCAAAGCTGGACAGAACAAAGCAGGCAAGCCAAGCCATACTGCATCCGTTTAAGCAGTTTAGTGTTAAATCGAAGCATTTTAGGAGACGAAGTGGTGGTGGGGGGGGGGACTCTTTTAGATTATTGGAATGAGACCCGCATGTTTTGACATGTTATTCGCTTCACAGAATTTGACTTGTGGGAGGAGTGAAGCTGAGAATTTGTCTGGTCAAATAAGGGTTCGTTTTTCTGTGCATTCTGGGTAAAAATGGCAAGGCCGGAGTCCAGAAATAGAACAGGGGCTATTATGGGATGCATGGAAGGCTGGCTCCGTGTTCAGGCATGACTGTGTGGTCACGGTGGTCACGGCACTGTCTTTCCCCACAGCTAGCCAACCTCCTGCTGAGTCTGAAAAACACTAATCAGAACCAGAGAGAAAAAAACAAGCAAGTTCTTGCCTAAAAGGAAAAAAAAATAATAATAAAAATGCAAACAAAAAAGATTCAGGAAGACGATTAGGGAGGGATGAAAGTGAGAAGGGAAAACTTTACAAGCAATCAAAGCACAGGCCAAAACACAAAGGCTATGCGTCAACCGGAGAACATGAAAATATTGAGACATGTGGCCCGAAAGCAACAAGTCAATCTCAAATTAAAGCCTTCGCTATAATGAGAGAAAGGAGAAAGAGAGGAATACAGAAAGAGAGAGAGAGTCCCTCGAGACTGATTAATATTGAATTCCTGATGCTAATCTTTGTTTTGAGCTTTTTTTTTCTTTACTGGTGTGGAAGCCGATGTGTCCTTAAAAAGCATGCTTTATGTATATTTAATGAAGGCTCTGCATACATTTGCAGCTCTCGTCTTGCTGTGTGGTATCCCACCCTCGCATGATCACATACTGTCACATACTGTGGAAGATACCCAAATATCAAAGTATTCAATGTGCCTATTATAATAGTCACATGAATATGTTTAATAATGCAAAATAGTGAGTAGCATAGAAAAAAAAGGTATTCAATTATAACTACATGAATAAGGTAGTCAGTGTGTGTGTGTGCACCTGGTACATACAGGTGTCAGATACCATTGCAGCATTAAATCCTTGATGATATTTCCTGATATCATCTTAGTATCTAATGGTGATGAGCTCAGCACAACTGTGAAATTGCATGTGCCAAGGTGGGACGATCCGACCTTGTTGAGAACACACGGACAGATTGATTATTGATCACTGTATGCACACACACGCAAAAAAACACGCAGAAATTATACAGCATCCATGATTCAGAACACACGCATAACCCCCCCACCCTCATCCCCCAAAAAAGGTGGAAGTGTGTTTTGTAGGTCATCCTAGCATACACAGTCATGCCTGTCTAGATTCCTCGTCCAATCACACATCCTCACCACAGAATTGAAACACTTTCAAGATTTTGTTTTTGCAGCCCATTTAAAATGTCACTTTTCTCTTACTATCAGACATCAAAGCCAGTGTGGAGGGCTTTTGTTTTCTAAGCCAAATCCCAAAATTGTTTCTTATTTACAACAAATGCAGGCCGAGTCAAAAATTGGACTTAATAATGACAGCAGTGCATGAGACAGTGCATGAGGGAAAGAGTGCGGGAGGAGAGAGAGATTCCCCACATGGTTAAAATATGCTGTGTTGGTTGAGTCCATCAGTTGAGGTGTCACAATGAAAAGTATCTCACAGGATGTAGCAAGCAGCATGCAAGTACACACACACATACACATGAAAGAAAGAACACATTCTGCTCAAACTCCGCACAAAACTTGTGAATTTACAGGGCTCAACAAAAAAGATAGTCGCTGGCACGGGTCAGTGTATGAAATATCTGAATTTCTTTTTTTAAAATACTAAAAACAGACATTATAAATAGTTTGCTGTAAATTGTAAAATAAAAAGAATGTATATTCAAAAATGTATATTCAATTATATATATATATATATATATATATATATATATATATATATATATATATAATAAAATAAACAATTCCAAATAAAATTGATTTTAGATTTAGATCAGAACTACTCACAGAAATGTAAACCACTTAAATCAATATAAACCAATTCCCAAAGCTCTAAAAAAAGCCCTTACAAGTTTCAGAGAAGATGCGTGTAACATCCTAAGGGAAATGTGTCAAAATGAGTGAGATAGTTGAAAGAATCACATATACATATAATAAAATGAAAAGAGAAAAAAAATGCTGGGTGTTAAACTGATGAAATCCAAACAGCAGTGTTGACGAGTCATGAGAGCTGTTTTCTTGTGAAAAAAAATTGAGCCAGTAGGAAATGGAAGAAGAGGGGGATATTGAGAAAGAAAGAAAGAAAGAAAGAAAGAAGGAAAGAAAAAAAGAAAGAAAGAAAGAAAGAAAGAAAGAAAGAAAGAAAGAAAGAAAGAAGGAAAGAAAAAAAGAAAGAAAGAAAGAAAGAGGGAGTCTGACAGCTGTATAAATGAGCTCTGTAGCTCATGGTGCCCCAGAGTACTGCTTCATTGTTGTGCTGATCCAATGCACAGCAGATGAACCCAGGGTTTAAAAGTTGAACTGTGTGTGTAAGAATCAGTGTCTACCGACCCTTATTTGCTTGCATCCTTTAACGGGTTTAGCTTATGTGTGTTTTTGTGCGATTGTATCTGTGTGCATATTACAAGCCCTCCCACTGAGCATTTTTTATCCCAGTCAGTTCTCAAGTATCAGTTGCAGAAATCCAAGTTGGAAGGGTGACAATTTTCGGATTTGGTGTGAAAACACCATATCATCTGTCAGGTGCATATTAGGTGCATGCATATCTGACTTGCCATGCATGCATTCACAGTTCCTCATTTAAACCCTCCTGCTTTGCATTAAAAAATATTTGTAAAAACTTTTTTTAAATGTACTGTTTGTAGGCCTATGTTTTGTCAGTATTTAAAGAAACCCACATTCATTGAAGAACACCAAAGCATATTCGGTGCCATAAGATATTTTGAAATGATATTTCAATTCTATCATCATTTGAAAGTGAAAATTGTGACATTTGCCAATTATAGTAACCCATACTCGGAATTGGTGCTCTGCATTTAACCCATCCAAGTGCACACACAAAGCAGTGAGAAGTGAACACACCGTGAACACAGCAGTGGAGCAGTGGGTAGCTATAGATCCAGCACCCGGGTTGCAACTGGGGGTTCAGTGCCTTGCTCAAGGGCACTTTAGCCATGGGTATTGAGGGTGGAAGAGAGTGCTGTTCATTCACTCACCCCACCTACAACTCCTGCCAGCACCGAGACTCAAACCAGCAACCTTCCAGTAACTAGTCCAGCTCTCTAACCATTAGGCCACACCTGCCCCATTTCCTCACTTTAATGCGTTCTAAAACTGACTTTCACAAAAGATTTTGAAGAACATTTTTTTTGTCCATACAACTAAAGTTACAACTAAAGTCAATGCGCTGCAAAACGAAATTAAAAAACATTTACTTACTTCCATTGTATTTGTGGACAGAAAAAAGTAATGTCATAAAATGCCATAAATGCAATGACACAAAGGTGACAACATTATAAAAGATTAAAACATGACAGAACTATTTTTAGATGAATGTAGGTGAGCCGCTTCAGCTCTTTTGGAACGCACCAAGTTGGCCTGATCTCATGACTTTAATACAGCACTGCTGTGCTTTTGAGAAACGCGGCCCTAATCAATAGTCACAGGCATTGAAAGTGATGATATTCCGGGCGCTGAAGCGGGTAATACATATTTTATAGGTGCACATAAGAAGGTGTACGTATCAAATATTAATAAATGATTTTCTGCCGACATGGATGACGTGTAGATGCATTGTTTGAGAGGGCAGCGGTGATGGGTGCAGACGGACGGGGTGTTGGGACTTGGGACTCTCACAGCCTACTGAGGCACATCAAACATTGAAAGAAGAGAGTGTGAGGTGGTGGGGTGGGGGGCGATGTCGCTTCTGCCAAAGAGGCTCTGCAGAATCACACACACATATATACAGAGCGTCGTACACTCGCGCACAGCACTCAGCTGGCAGGCATAGTGAGTGGCGGTGGAACACGCCAGGCTCTGTGCTACCAAGCAGAGGTAATTGGGCCAGATTACCAACCAGGTGGAAGCATTCAGCCTCTCTTTTTCCTCTTCTCACTCTCGCTCTTTTATTCACTTTCACTCTTTACTCTATTTTGGAGCAGCGAAGGAATTTTACGCCATTTCAGAAGTTATCGGACAAAGGTGGAATCAAACACAAACGTTCATGCTAAATCAGAATCAAATTCCAAAGACGCTGTAATTTATTTAGCACTAATCCATAAAAGTGATCCGTTAAAAGTCAGGGACTGTGCAGAGAAAGGCACAAGTGAAAAGGAGAGAGGAATGAAGAGATATACTAACTAGACTCAAGCGAACGCACTAATTTAAACTACGAGCCCTATCAAAGGCGAAGAGCCTGGGGGCAGCAGGGCTGCACCGCAGAGGAACGAGTGGACGAGGAGGTGAGACAGCTTCGGATCAACAGCAGCAGCAGACACGGCATTGTTAAATCAGGACTCAAGGCACACAGAAGCGGAGAGGAAGTGATATGAAAGAAGGCCGACCAAAGCTTGACAGGGCAGACCACTGCTCTTGCAGAAACAAGACTGCTATGACACAAAGCTACAAAATCACTCTGTAACGCCGAAGGTGAGGGCAAACGAACGCTTGGATGACTGTGACAGACGGGGTGCCACCTAATTGAACTGCGGGTTGCTGTTAATTGTAACAGAGAAAAACTATCATTCTGTCTCTCAGTCTATATTTGTATTTTTGTGATTCAGTTAAAGGGTAGCACTGCAGTAGGCCAGAATGCATTTCTGACGTATTTTCACAGTCATTCAATTATTTTTACACACTCCTTCCATCCTGCATTCTGCACTTTTGGGAATACAGTTTATAAGTGTGATTGTCTGAAATAATACATTTTAACTAAGAGGAATATATATATATGCTTAGCCTTTATCCCATCATTACATACAAAATTACTTTTCTCCCAGTATGATGTAAAATAATACTACAGTATCATCGTAGGCCTATACTACCTATTCAGCAGAAAAGACACCTGTGTTGATTTAAAAAAAAAAAAAAAAAGAAAGCCACAGCGGAAGAACATGAAATTGATACGCGCGCAAACACGCATACTCATACACACATACACAGAAGTAATGATGCTCCTGTATGGCATGAGCTGGCCTTGAGGCAGACGTTACAGACATCTGCTGAGGATATGGAGGAAAGAAAAGAAAGAGAGAGAGAGAGAGAGAGAGAAGGAGGGGGTGAAAAGAAAGAAGAAAAGGAGATCGTACTGTACACATTAGCCCCGCGCACTGCCGCGCTTCATTTGATGTGCACGCGAGTCTTCAGCAGCACAACAAGATCCATCAATCCACTGGCGGTGCGGCTTTTAAAATGCATTCAGCACGACGATAGTCGTCGAAGAAATAGACAATGAACCGATTCAATACATTTGAGATGAAAATTAACGACAGGGAGATGTACATTTACTCGAAAGCTATTATAAGAGGCTGTATGTTTTATAGAGTTTATCTTGCGGACCTTCGCAGTTTGTCTCTGTGTGAGGTAAGAGGACGGAGTTATTTGTGTAAGGAACAAATAAAAATACTTTAAGAAGGCAGTGGTGAGGGTATAGCAACGGGAGGCCGAAGAGGAAGACAGCCGCTGACGACCCCTTCACCGTGCGCCGGGGACCGTCGGGGTCAAAGGGATCGCGCTGCTGAAATTTCATTTGAGCCTCAATTTCATTGAGAAACTTCATCATTCACACAGCAAACGTTGTGCATGGAACAGGACTGAATGACTTCAGCTGAGTCTAAAACACAGCGAATGTAATGTCTCATTCGTATTCAACTGAAAAGAATTCATACACACACACACACAAGATAACAAGTCAAGGGTTAATATGAGAAATTATAAGTGTTAAGCTATAGGCCTATGCAAATAAAAAAATAAAGGGGAGGGGGATATATTTACAAGCTTACTGATTAAACAACACCAAAGAGTTTAATTTAATTCATTGTTCATAACTATTGAAACTGCTGAAGTCATTAGAACACATCAAAAGGGTAGTTATGTTTAATGTTATAAAAGAAAAAAGAAAACTGTGGAATTACGTACATACTGTGATATTCTCTGCATGATTAACAACAGAAGCTGAATTCACAGACTGATGCATTCATGTGCACATACATACGAACTCATTAATAACCAAAATGCTAAGTGTACCTCTATCCCAAATGTACTTTGAAAGCTGGAGACACTAATTAAATCTAATGCATGCACTGTCAACTCATTCGCACCCCGTCACATCACCGCTCAATATAGAAACCGAATTTTCTGGTATCACAGATGCCTCTTTTAGCGCGCGCGCGCGCACACACACACACACAAACACACAGTGCTACTGACCCCAATCTTGGAGTATTCTCGAACCACAGCTAGCACACTTGTGTTAACTTTAAGCAGCTATGGCAGCAAACCGCTCAAACATGCACCTTAATAATTAACAGAAAATCATGGGGATTTACTAGAATAGATACTACCGAAGAACTTATTTTGTCAAAGAAGACTGATCTCTGAACTGATCTCTGAATGAGCGCGAAACAAAGAGGGCAATCCAGCTAAAGTAACTGTTCATTATCAAAACAGTATTCATTAAATCATCAAAAATAAATGTACCAAAAATAAATTAAAGTGTCCAAAAATAATTATCTAAGTTTTATTTTATTTTATAATACCGTTTGCACTGCTTTAAACTAGAAACAACCAGCCTTTCAGCTCCTGACAGAGTTTATGCAAGTAAACTGTTCAATGGAACGCTCATATTCAATCAGATTTGACTATATGGAGTCCATAGCAATTGCTCATTTCCAAATAAATACCTTAATTTCCCAATAAAATTAAGTATTTGTAGCCTAATTCCACTTCAGTGCGCTGCTGTGAAAAGATAAAGGTTTGTTTTAAAGGCACTGAATTATCCACATGGTAAAACAAACATATCACTTACCTGAATGTGGAGGCATCGGTATGTGTGAGGGGTAATATTTTCCAGGCTGAAAGTGACCGGGATGCTGCACAGTCGTGTGCCCGGCAGGAGTGATCCTCGAGGCGCCTCTGTGAACCAGCGCGCCTCGCTCAGCCAGAAGGTGCGGCGGAGGAGCGAAATCCCGACCTTCCATCCCGAGAAAAAAACGATAAATCCGAAATCCAGAGCGGGAAACCACGAGAACCGAACCGAACGCTGCCCAGATGTTATAATCCCGTTAAGAGTTTCGCTTAGGTCTTGCATTCAGCACAGTTTTGGCTCTGACGGCCAAAAAAGTAGGCTATGTCCCAGTCATGTTTTCTGCAACACAAAAATCATAAAATATAGTTTAAATTACAAACTAGTTACACGAGCGAGTAATGCAAATCCACAAGATGGTATCATGTTATCCTTCAGATGTGTAATGGAAATCCTTCATTGAAAACATGAATGTACGTCCATTGCTGCGACTGCTGCCTCAACAAATTCTCCGCTCGTTTCTCTCATCTCACCACATTTGAGCGAGCTTGCAGCACACCTCCACTTTTACACGGAAGACTCACTGCAGGCTATACACCATTCACAGAAAGATGCCAGGATCAATACATTCTTAAAGTATCTTCAAGCCTATATGGAAAACCAAGGACATTTTAACCAAAAGAAGGGGAGAAACTGACAATGCAAAACCAATCTTTCTGTCTTTCACCCACTAGACATTAAGAAACATTAACATTAAGAAAATCTATAATCGCTGACGTTTGGTATGACTGAGTTCATTACAAACACCAATTATAACTATAAATGTAATTTATTTATAAATGTATTTAATTGTCATTCCAGTTAATGAAACTGCTTTGTTCATCAGATAGGTTTTCAATAACAGTACGAGGTTAACAGCACACGGATGACGGCGTCTATAGTTCACCTTTGGCCTCCAGTCCTTAATTTTCCTAAATCACGGGTACAAGCAATATAGTATGATCTTGTCATGGTAAAATGGTGCATTTAAACAATTGTCAGACGCTGTTTCTAATGCACGAGATTTGTTTCAAAACATCCTCATGCTTGCGACAAGGTATATTTTTTTTCCAGACTAATGGAAATTGTGAGGTAATAAAAGAAAGTCTGCAAAACAGAATTACAAAAACTCATGCTCATGGTCGTAAGTGCTGTCCTCATCCCACTGAATCACAGATAAGGAAACAAAGACATTTTGAGCAAGTTTGAAAATCTATAGCTGTGCATTCCATTTATTCGAAATCACATTGGTTCCCATTTGGAGTGAAGGATGGTTACTGGGCGAAACTGAAATTGCTGTAGCCCTATACTGCTCTCATTAGAACACAAAAACTGAAAATAGAGAGAGGTTATATAATAGTGAATGAATTGACACAAAATTATATATATATATATATATATATATATATATATATATATGCACACACACACTCAAATAATGACCATAAGATTAAATTCCTAAATAATGAGCTCTCTGAAGTACAGAATTGAATATAGGCTAGTGCAACGTTTTTGCACTGACAAAGGACATTTCAGCAAACATGTATCATGTCTGTGACTTCATTACTTCATTTAAAGAAATTGGGCACAAATTTTAAAGCATGGGGTATTTGAACTCAGTAACCTCCCAGTAATAACCAAAGCCGAAGTTTTAACATTTATTGGGATCTGAGATCTATTAGATTTGGCTCGGCGGACGGACGGGAGGTGAGGAGGAACGCATGACAGAACAGGCAGAGGGATTTGAAATGTCTTTTTAAGCTCTGATAAAAGTCAGAAAATTTTATGAATCATGGTATAGCAGTGTAAAATATGTATAATAAAGGCCTACAAAAACTAAGATTTAATTAACAAGCCTATGCTCAGTTGTAATTTCACAAACAACTGCCCAATATCTGTTCTACATGTAAACTGTAGAAAGGTAAAAGCGCTTATAGGTCAAATTAGCCTACTTCTGCCAAATTCACGTCCATTTCATAGCAGTTTGCGAATCCATGTCTTTACAAAAAATGATTTTTCACACTTGTATTTTATCCATTCTTGGTCAATAAGACACTAAGGCCTTCGCTCTAAATACAATTCCTTCTTTATTCAGAATGATGCGGTAAATAGTAGTTCAGAATTACACAGATCTTTTATTATTATAGTAATGATCATGACGATTATTTTTTTATTATTGTTGTTTTTGTTGTTGACATCATTACTATTGTAATTATTAGTCTATTTTTGTTCAAGGAAAGCAATAGAGTTAGATGAAATTAATGGATATTTTTCTTTCACCCCTCTGCAATAATTTTGAACAACACCAGATGTTCTTAAAAAAAGTAAGAGCAGTTCTTGAAGGCAAATGTTTATTATTGCACGCATATAAATGTATACAATATAAACGAATTACTTACTGGTAAGTTATTCCTTGTAAAACAGTAAATGGGTTTTAAAAAAAAAACATGTCAAAAAATACGTAAAATAGCAGAAACAGAATAAAAGCATATGGAAATGGTTACATCCTAGAGTCTGCAGATTGCAGTGGGTGTGCAGTGCAAGTTCGGAGATGCACCGTAGTAGTAAGAGCTTCTGCTGAATCGAGCCCCGTACAAGCAGTCAGAGGCTCTTTCCTGAATGTGCTAGTGCCACTCAGAAAGAAGAAGGGGAGGTGACTGGGGGAGCAGTCGCGCCCATTGGTCTAATACCTACATGTCAATAAGCTCGTGCAGCGCGCCCCAGGATAAACAGTGGCTCCGATTGGATGGCGCTCTGAGCCAATGGCATATCAGCTGGATCAACTAAACAAAACGGCGGGCGCTTTATTTGAGCTTTCCTGTCTCGCGACGAGTTCAGTGTGAGGCACGACCACGTGGTTACTTATGCAGCCTAGAGTACCATTATTTAAATTACTTCAAACAAAGGAAGAAACATAATTCACAACATTTGAGTTTCCTCCCTGCTTTAAGATGAGGAAAAACAAGCTTTTATGCAGATATGACAAATTATAAATTGCCAGCATGTATTGATGTAGCTACTGTGGGACAACGTCATCTAGTGTATAAAACCCCAATTGAGGAAAACTAAATATTCAATTGAAAATATCACCAACCAAACACAAATGAAGACATAATAGCAATGAAATCTCTCAATTTATTTTCTTTCTTTTTTTTAAACCATTTTGTGAATTATACAGTATTACTGAATTTTAAGCACTTCACTGCACATTAGGTTTAAGGAAATGACAAACAAAGCTCCAGTCAAATTTACAATAATAACCCAGAACATAAAATGATGTAAATAATCAGTTAAAGCGAAAACTGTGTTGCAATGGCAAAGGAAGGGTTAAAAACCTGGGCCTCGTCCTGAAAATTGTTTGATTGGTTGGCGTATTTCCAGAGCGCTGTCAATCATAGAATGTAAACAACGCTCTGATTGGCTGCTGTCCAGTCCGCACTGGGCTGCCTGAAAAAAGCAATTACTGGCCTTGCGGTTTCAAGGCGGCCCAGTGTTGGACGATGAAAGGAGATAAGGAGGGGCGGTTTCTAGGCCTCCCCTAGGCGAACCTCGTTGGCCCCAAAGCTAAAGGAGAGTCAAGAGTGACTTAATCAAAGGGAATGCGTTAAAAAGGTGGAAATTACATGTTGTATTAAATTTAAAGTAGGCATATAGATTCTTGGATTTATATCGCTTAATTCAACAGTAACATGATAATTTTAATACATGGAATCTAATAGACTAAAACAGTAGAAGTCTGGAAATGAAGGCAAAAGCGAGCAAAACGAGTAGGCGTAGGCCCTATTGAGGATTTTTTTACGATGAAATGTGAAAACTCACTGACTGAGACTTCTATTTTTGACGGGATATTAAATAACAATAAGTAGCTAGATGGCCGTAAAATATAAACTAACAATTACACGCTAATAATGAAACTGTTATAGACCGTTCTTTTTCTTTCGGCTACAAATGCAATTCAGCAAAACCTTGGTGAGTGAATGCCACCATCACACAAACCTAACGGCAACTTCAGCTAGGCCACTGGAAGAACTGTAATTTCATGAATATATAGTGGGCTATATGAGTTTTTGTTATCAGCACCGTCCCATTGTAGGGGAGAAAAAAAAACTTTATAGTGGATTTTGATAATAATACGTTTTTAATATTTGCTTATTAATAAGGAAACACATAGCCTAATGAATATGTATATAATACAGATAATACTGCTTTATTAGATAGCCTAAATGCATATTTTACATTAAGGACATAGTTCAATCTAAATAAGCCTATACCTTTTAGATAAAAACTGAGCTGAAAAAAAATACATCAAAGCTATATAGGGACTTTATAAACTTAAGTTTAAGCTCAGATGAAGTGCTAAGACATTTCAAAAGGTGGAACCAATTAATAATCCACAGTTCAATAAATGTAGCCTATTGATTTATTTATCATTCCATTAATGTTTCAATTGTTTATGATCTTATAGGCTTGGGGCTTGTTGCATAGGAAATATAAAGACAAATAAACAGAGAAATAAGGCCAGTCCTCAGAGAAAATTGCCACTGTAAATCAGATTCAAACAAAAAGTTCGTCTCAGAGGTTTAATCAAGAAGGCCTATGGAAACGACTCGTAAGAGGAATATCTTAATACGTTAACGCCTTTACAGTATTTGTTACAGAGAATGTGCTATGGCCTACCGCCGACCCTCCTGTCCAATAAATAAATAAATAAAATGCTGGAATAAAGCAATAACACTGAGGCAATAATGAATTCTGTTCTGCAATATACAAAGAGGTGCAGCGCTTTAAGAAGATATTATGCACTTTATTTATTTAGTAACAATAAATACCCTTTTACTGTTGGATTTTTATTGGCTCCCTTTTGCAACTTGAAAGGTGGGGGTGGGGTGCATTTTAGTGGTTTACGAATAACACGCGCAAACACAAGAAACCCGTGTAAACACACATTAATAAACAAGCAAAGGCACTCTTCTTCTCGTACATGCTCCTCTTAATATGCACATATCCTACCTGAACACAAACGCAGTGCTTTTTTATATCTCTCTCTCTCTCTCTCACACACACACACAATCTCCTTCTCTCCCCACGCGCGCACTTACATTCATTCTTTACTCTTTTTTTCACTCGCACACACAAACAGACAGACACACACTGTCCATGTGCCAGCGCGAGCTGCCCTACTGTGGGACGCGGGGATAATTAATGCGGAGTGACTGATTGCTCTCGAAACAGACCAGTCCCGCGAATGCCATTGTCCGTGATCAATGAAGCGTCTCTGATTGACACTTTCCCTCCATCTTCCAGCCACATTCAAACTACCGGAACGGGGCGTTTGTCACCAGGGTATAGGCCAAGGGTGCGCAGAGACCCAGTGACTGTCAGGCCTAAGTTGCACACCAGTTTTAGATCGTGCGAGATCGCCCTGGTCTGCCATTGGCAACAGAATAATCCAGACAGGACGCCTGAATTCAGAGCCCACTCTGATGCAAATGTATAAACGGTGCTTACATGCGCCTACACGTCCATATAGGTTAGGGGATTTTGTCTACGCGTCCGTTGGATGAATCATTGTGACAATGCACTCCATAGCTGGTGATGAGGATGAAGCATGTTCAGTCAAGGCGTTCATTTTGCTCAGGGCCCAGGAAAACGGAGATGTCTGCTCGAAAGATCGCACAATTTTAAAATATAATAAACTGTATTTTATTGAAAACCACAATTAATTATTGTGGCTGTTAATAATATTGTACAATAACATAAAATAGTTTTATTCCTCAATAGGACTTTACAAACAAATAACTTAAAAAGATTTTTAATTCGAGTCTAGGCCTATATAGCGTTATAAACCCACTACATGTTCTAAATGATGTTGATTGGTATTTTGTGACCTATAAATAGCTACTGCATTTTGAAATATTTTTGTACCCATTTCTGAATATTTTGCAATCATTAGAATTGCAAAATTCTAGTGAAATGAGTTGGCCTCTGGTAAGTGCCAGGCTTGGTCGGTTTAGAGAGTCCGATGTCTGCAGTAGGCTAGATAAAACATTGACATTATAAATAAAGCATTATACGCATAAGCATATCTAGATTGAATTTAGGTGTATTTGGATCCATCGTCGCAAACTGAGGCGTTGTTTGTGTCGACGACCAGAACTTGGGCAACTTTACAAGCAGCAGCGAGTTCTTATGAAAACATGGCGTCTCAGAAACTTTTTGAACAGATTATTCTAGGAATCGTGAGGGGTCATGAAAGACACAGTTGACACCAAAGTAAATTCTACCTGAAACAATGGAGATATGTGTTAAATGTAGTCAGAGGTTGAAAACCCCAACCTTAACCCTAGAAACAGTGGTACAGGCCTAGGGGTAGATTGTGAACGACAGAAAACAACTCACAATAAGGGCGGATACGGACTAGCTGCCCTTTATAAATTCCAGGGAATGGTGTTATCGATAGAAAAAGCCCATCTGTGTCCAATTAAGAGAAGTACTGGTTCGCCCCCATAAATGGCACAAACCTATCTCATTACGACCTGTTTTATTGTAAAAGCTAGAAGTCAAACTATAGAGCGGTAACAAAATACAAAAATAAAAACACCTAAACAACTTTGCTTTAAAACAAAAACGAAGCACAGAAGCACAAAAAGTATCACAATCTCAAAAATATCTACGCCATTGTTACTCACCAATACTTGACTGACCCAATTATAATGATCAAGAAACTGACGGCTGCCCCCCCACCGTTCTTCATTAATAAGATTGTCTTTTATAAACACTCCCGTTTAATTCCTATGATAATTCTTAAAATGTCTCCTTCAAGCTTATCTCTCAAATTTAACGTGACTAAAGAAATTGAAAATTATCGGATGAGTGGTCTAATTAGTAGAAAATCAGTGTATAAAATGAATAGGCTACCTATTTAAAGTAGTCTTCGTATTGCCCCGTTGTTCAAGATACAACTGTAATAGGTAACCACATACAGGGAAATTACTGTGAGCTTATATATTGCTCTCTGCTGCCATAAATCTAAAACAAAGTAGTACAACTATAATTAGATAAATTATATGAAATGTTGTGAAAGTAGTCACGTGTTGCAGTATTATTTATCTACATCGCTTGTACTATCCTTAGAAAATTAGTTTTCATTTAAAGATTCAAATAAAACTAAGGTTATGGCTCAGTCACATGTTTTTAAGGGATTGTCAGTGGCCCACTCGGGTTTGACATGGGACACGGTCCTGTCTTGATCCAAGTGTAACCATGTATGTAGAGTCTATGCTTGTATCACAGTCTGGTGGGTGTCAGGTCTTCACAGTTCTTCTCACAGGTATGTATTCAATGTGTTACAGGCTGTTATCCATCAGCGATACAAGTAGCCTACATCGACGTCTCAGTGTTCCTCCTTGAGAACCCAGGCGCTTGATTTATGCCGATTTATTATAAGAAAAAAAAAGTCATTCCGAGTTTAATTTGGTTGTATAAACAAATGTATAGTATTACATTTCACGAATGGCTCAATCCAAACAGATTGAAATAATATAAAACCACCCAGCAATCACTGCGTGTTTCGTTCAGCAGCAACAATGTTTTGACCTTGTGACCCAGAAGCGTTGGTGAGCAAAGCAATAATACAAATGACTAAATTCGAATGAATGAATGACTTAATGAATGACTGAACGACCACGGTAAAGAAGAATACGTTGCTTTTAAACTATATATTTGGCATGCGAAAACGACATGGGAAAAAAAAGCTCCAACAAAATATAATTTAATAGAATTTCTACCTGTTAGAATATATATATATATATATATATATATATATATATAGGCCTATATATATTTGTGTTAAGTAAAGGATTTGAGAGTTCAGCACGAACAATGAAAAAGTCTGGACAATCAAATATCTGGTCAAAAGGCCTTCAACACAGAATGGCGTGTTTTTTGTACCCCAAGAAACAGTGCTAAAATCTTCCGAGATATAAATCATTAGTATCTTTATAAAATTCCCATATCAAGTGTACATACAAGTGCATTGTCCAAGCTTTTATCTTTGAATTCAATCCCAGTGTAAACCCGGTTTTAGAAATAGTCGGTTTTAGACACTTTTTTAGCATTTTTGACTGACCGCTAAATAGTTCTTGCTCGAACGGTGCATCTGACATGGAGAGTGTAGCCTATTTGTAATGTCAGGAACAACCTTGTATAAAGCCGTTATTAATTTTGACAACCCATATGCCCTCTTTATAATGGACACAAAGAAACGTGTATTACACGTTCTTCTAAATACTTCTGCAAAAGTCCTGATGGCTGCATAAATCACAATCAGATGAGTAGAAAACACCTACCTATAAAAATGGAAGTCCATCCAGATAGAATATATATTTATTTTTTTTCTAATAAGGGTTGACTGCTTTATGCAAAAATTGGGTAAATGCACCAGTGATCTGGATCTTTGATAAAAAGCCGTCTGAAGTGTTCCTTCCTCGCGCAGAGCCACCTAACAAATCTTAACAGCCTTTGGAAAAACAAATAGAGGCTATTTAATTCATCATGACTACTTAATCATAGTCTAGTCCGGTAAAAGTCTTCAAAGCCTAAACGGTATTTAAAAGACTTGAATGGTTTCTGGTTGCTGAAGATCTATCTGAAGGTACGGAGCAAATCTGTCCGAATAGAGCCAACTGCCTCCTCGAGCCTCTATAATCACAAATTTATGGCTGGATGACGCGTCCTCTTCTCCCACAATGGAGCTCAGTGACATTAAACAGAAAATTGATGGAGAGGCGAACGAAATTTAATATGCTGTCATATCCAGACCATTGCATTTTGCTTCATTTAATTATGGGAGAGGGCACGTGTCTCTTGAGCATAACTCCTTAACACACCTTGAACTATTCTACTTTATTTAATATATTTTGCATGTTTGAACTGAACGGGACCTTGGAAAAGACTGGGAGAAAAGATACCCGTTTCGTCCGCTTCATATACTCCCTGGACACACTTAATCAGATCTTCTCCACCATATTGGACTTCTCACATGGTCTGCAAAAAGAACCTACGTTAATCGAGCTAAAGTGAAGACTGCATGCGATAACTCGAGGAAATTTAAAGACATCGCTGAGAAACCACGAGCCAATCGCGACCGTGTGGGAATCTAAGACATCGCGCATACAACTCCTAAAAAAATATATTATTCGGATTTTGAAAACGGATTGTAATTACTGTTTCTCAAACTACATTTGTGTTTTGTAAATGAAGCCATTGTGTGTCGATACAACACAGTCGATAAATCCACCGTGTCTGCGAACAGAAGATTTGTAGAGGTGGTAAGATCAGACAGAAACACCACAAACACACATTCGATTCGGTATGTTGTTTACTTGAAGAACTACAGATTTACCTTGAGGAAACACAGGCAATCCATTACAAAATACATATTCTGTCCAGAAAGAAATGCAATGCCCGATTCTAAAAAAAAAAAAAAAACAAATTATGTTTTTACATTCCAAACAGGCTATTTTCCTTGAAAGCGAGGCGTATTTCCCACTCATCCTTGGAGCAAAATTTTCCCCCAACCCTTCCTTTAAGGTCACCGCCCCGGGAATGATGACGTCAGAATATTAACCCTTTACGTCCCTAGAGCAGTGCTCGAGTTTATATACAAACTTTTAAACCTGTATTACAATATGGTTTAAAGGTGCATTCAAAACTAAAGTTTTACACAAAGAAATAGCAAAACAGCAATTGAGAAAATTATTAAGTGGTGAATAATACGGGACGAATATAGGAAGTCGAATTAACTTAACAGCAAATGTGATAAAGTTACCTTTATCAATGTGCATAAGCATGTACAAAATATTTTGTTTTCCACATGTAATCTGTAAGAGTTTTCATCTTGCAATAATATTAAACTAGGTTGACTGAATGAAGACCAATCAAAGTGGATATACTAATAATATGAGTTGCTTCGGTCCAAAATGGATCCAGAAAAGGCAAAAGGGAGATTAAATTAAATATGAGATTGGGGAGATTGTAATCCGTCAGACTAACATCAAAACCTTTTGTGTGTGTGTGTGTGTGTGTGTGTCATATAGGAGAGCAACTGTCTGCAAATATTAAATAAATAAATAAATAAATGAATGAATAAAACACGATGCAATCTTTTGTTGGTTTGATTTAAATATTACACGCCCTGAAAAAAGAAATCCCTAAAATACCAGTTTATAAATACCTTTTAGCCCATATGTTTTAGAAATTGTAGACTCCCAGGCAAACTTGCTCATTAACTTAAGTTTGTGGAATAGCAGAAAGGTGCTGAACATAATATTTTTGCTTATTACGGTTGTCAAATCAAATTTATCAGACATGGACTATCTGCTAGCATGCCTAAGTGTGCACACCCAAAGTGTATTTAAACAGTTATGCATCTGGGCTCAACAGCAAGCTGACAGAACAGACAACACAGAGCATCTACATATACTGCACATACAATAGATCCTCATATACATTTATGAATACCATTTCAAAAGGGATCAATCAAGAGAGGACAAGAAAAGTCAGTTGCCTAGTGCTTTTTCTTGGACACAAGCTCATTATTCCCAAATGACCCTGACTGTGCCATTAAAAACAGTGTCACTGGCATGACTGAAGTGGCAGAAATTATAACCATCATTTGTTTGTGCTTTGAATATTCTTAATAACTGTGTGTTTTGAGCGCATTTTTGTTTGTTGCATAAACATTTGTGAATGGTAAGTGTTTGCAGGAGTGAAGCATGGAATAATTAACACTATTGTCTGTGCTCCGGGGAGCTAACGGGAGATTAATGCGATGGAACACAACCTCTCCGTAGTCATGAAAGCATGAATGATGAACTCCTAACCTTTCTCTGTCTTGTATGTATGTGTTAATAAAAATTGCAGTGTGACACAACTTAAGATCCATGTTCCATAGTGCTACCAATATAAGTGTCAGAAGATGCATATATGTGACGGATACTGGAATGCTTTAATGCAGGTTCCATTTATTTCAGTTGGAATGTAATCTAATCAGTCCCCCTGTACAAAGATTTTTCTTGCCCTCCCCTCATATATTACATATTTCGGAAAAAAAGTATAAATCTACTTAAAAGTGTCATTTAATATAGTAATTTTCATAGAAGAACAAACCCTCATTGGCCTTTCAATCGTCATTCAGCCATCCCAGACCAGATTTGATATGATGAGATTAAAAGATTAATCAGAATGGTGGACTAAAGAAAACAGGCAAATAACATGGGATGAAAAAGTATTGTTTTGGATTTATGAAAGACAAGATATGGAGTTAAGCAAATTCAATTTTAGGTAAGGGTTCACTAGCCTTAATAAACAAACAACAACGACAACTAAACAGGAGCTAAAGAAATGTGGGGAAAACAGCAAAAATTGTCCTGGTTTCAAGAGGTAAATATCTAAGTTAAAAAAATACAGAATATACATATACATATACAAATATACTTACCTTCCTTAGGCCCAAAATTTTGCCTTTGGTCAGACTTATCACGTTAAGGGTGTATTTCTTCACTGGAGAAATCACAGTAAACCTGTCTGTGCTTAGTCTAGTGTGATCACAGTTGTAATACGTTAGAAAATAAGACTCTTAATTCCTCCCTGTTTTAAATCTAAAGCTGAGGAAAATCCAATAAATGGAAAACTTTTTAAAGGAGCCACGATTTTTTTAAACATTTCGATTCCATTCTATGCTTCAGCAGACAAAGAACAGGAACTTCCATGAAATTAACAACTTAAAGCAACTCATAGGTAATGTATAGACTGTTTTAAGATGGCAGTCATGTTTAAACATATGTGAATCATTCTGTCCGAGTTCGAAATACACAAGTTGCGTCCAAAACATTGATGACTGACGCAAAACTGTTGCCAGAGGTCATGTGTTTTCATCGTCCAAACTAGAGTGACGTCACCGTTGCCAGCTTCAACATGACCAGGGGGGTTCTGGGATGTGTGAATTGATTCAATACACTATGCATATTTAAGAAGTAATCACTCAAATTGCACATTGTAACAATCAAATTGCAGCTATATTCAACTGTAGTTCTTATGTGGCCGGAGTGATAGAAAAATGCTCTCGTTCCACACTGTCATGTCACAAATTGATTTTTTTTTTTCAACAAACTGCAGTAGAAACCATTGCACTGAAGGAAGAGCTCCATGTTAACATACTTTTGGGGAAAATTTAGAAAACATTAACATGTTAATTCTCTGATTTATCACATTTAAAAATAAATAAAGATAAATATTCAGTGTCAAATCCACACAAAACCACAGTTCCAAATCCACAGCAGCATGACTAGGGCAAAGGTTGATAAATGTGAGCAAGCTTGAGCAGTGCTCATTCTTTTATCTTCAGATCAGCGCTAGAGGTTTGATTTAAACTCTTGTTATATGCATGAGGCATTAGATGTTGTAGTACTGAGACAAGACAAACAGAGCCATCCCTCAAAAAGTCTGAGGCATTTAATTTCCCCCTTTTTCAGATTTTTCAAATAAGCTCTTTATTGCAGCTGTTAAATTCAGCAGCTGTGAGAGTGATACAAGGATGGTATTGTGTCCCTCGCTTTGTTTCTGACGCATTTGCTTTTTGCTCTGGCTGTTAAAGAAGTTCCCTCACCCCATCTGTAGCGCCATCACGTGGCAGGGCAGGCATCTTCTGTGACCCCTGAAGCCATGGTTGTTGTTGGGAAGAAGAAAGACAGTTTGTGAGGGCAACAGAACCCAGCTGCAGGGTTGAGGAGTGCCACAGACATCAAGTGATGGGACTGCCCACCCAACAATGAACCATCTCTTTTCCTCCCTCTCTCCACTATACTTCGTTCCTTTCTTTCTTACATTCTGCTGCCTTTTATCAGTCTCTATCTCCAGGCCTTGGGCATAGCTTTCTTTTTAAAGATGAGCAAAGAGAACGAGACGACCCTGTGTTCACCCTTTGATACACACCAAGGTCCCAAGACCACTGCTTATTTGATTTTATGAAAAGAATGAACAAATGACTCCATCAGCCGCAAAATGGACTGGAACAGAGTTAAGGAAGAGACTGATATAAGCAGAAAAAGAGAGGAAAAAACAAGGGAGGGGGCGAAAGGAAGGATGAAAAGAGTGTGTAAACCTGCAGACCTCCTGGTCTCTATGTTCAATTCAATTCAATTCATGTTGACTTTCACATCACATTCACACTTTTAATTATTCATTACCTATAGAATTATCTTGAAAACAACACCTCCCAAATAGAAAACTAGAAGACAAATCAAATCGTTTTATGATATTCTTATGAACGTCACTTAAAGGAGTTCACCAATGACAAAAAAACTAACAAACAAACAACAATCTTACAGGTTTGGAACAACATGAGAAAAAAATAACAGAATTTATTTATTTATTCATTTATTAACTACCCCTACAAGTTTGCATATTTGCTTAAAAGTAACCCTTTAGCACCAAAATGGTTTTCACATGCATTAAATAGTATGGCTTATTAACAAAATGAGGACTTACGTGACATATAATATTATATTGTAATGATTTGTGCTGTCTCTCTTGTCCTCTGCAACAGGTGGGATCTTCTGTAGATCAGTTGCAAATTCTGCTGGCTCTTTTATCACGTGATATTTCATAGGGAAGGCTTAAAGGGTGCCAAGACATTGAGTTTTACAAGCTACATGAGCAAACGCCCCCCTTGCCAAAAGGCAATAGTGCAGTTATACACATATTCTCTCACACACTCAAGCACGCACACTCTGTATCCTGACAATGTTAGCTGGAAATAAAATTTTAGTACTCCTGGTAATAATGTGCTAGTCATGCTGAAGACCAGGGAACAACTGAACACACATACTTACAGATGTGTATTGAGCACACTTTCTCAGACCTTGCTTTCTATTTGTTGCTTTATTATCAATAAATGCTCACCCCGGGTGCATCAAGTTTCAACATGTATGCAATCAAATACATTACACAAATTACAAAACACAACGAAAATTAGCAAAATGAATGATTCCATTTAGTAAATTGTGCAAATAAAAGTCAAATGATGACTGACAAATAAGGTTTCTGCATTTTTAGAGAAGGTTTAAAAGTCTCTATAACCCAATACATTCAAAAACAGACTACTGTCTGATCCTAAAACTTCAAATCAAATCCAAAATGCCTCCCCATTCCCCTCTCTGCACGCGCTGCTGTGTTCTTTATAGCTTTTAAATGGGGCTCCTTACAGACCACCACAGGGGGTCTGCAGCTAGCTGAGGGGTAAATGACAGCCATGTCATGTTTATCAGAGTTAAAGTTGGAGAATGCATCCAAAATTCCAAATATTATTGGCTACTTACTGCACCAGCTACTTAATGCTGACATGCAGAACTCTTGTAAAAACACAAGCCAAATAAATATAAATAAAAATGTAGCATGTAAAGGAAGAATTGTAACATAGTCTCATTTTAGTGACTTTAAGCAAAAAATTATAGGCCTATTTATTTATCCATCCAGTGGACATGCTCAGTTTATAATAAAAGATGAGATAGAGAGATAGACAGACAGACAGACAGACAGACAGACAGACAGACAGACAGACAGACAGACAGACAGACAGACAGACAGACAGACAGACAGACAGACAGACAGACAGATAGATAGATAGATAGATAGATAGATAGATAGATAGATAGATAGATAGATAGATAGATAGATAGATAGATAGATAGATAGATAGATAGATAGATATTCAAAGTGGTCCAGTTGATTAATAAACCAGTGCAAGAGGGACAATGTCAATTAAACTCAACCTCCTAGAGGGGTGGTAATTCTTCCATTCAAGGGGTTCACCAAATGTGCGTCAAATGATCAATTGTCATGTATCTGGTGACAGCGAGAAAGGCAGATCAACCCGAAAGTCGAGTAATCATCCCTCTACGGAGTTATCCATTAATTCAGGGTTAAAGTCTATTTGCATTTAGACAAAAGAGATCGTCTATCCATCACCGAGTCGAGGGTCAGAAGGAGGGGTAAAATAGTTCTCTTGCAAATAAATCTGTTGCCCTCCGGGGTGCGTTTACATAGGTGTGAACTGCGACTGTTGGAAAGCCGAGAGTAATTCATTTGAAATGCGAAACCTTAACTCACAATACTTTCCAAAATGTCACTTTATATATATAGGCTATATATATATATTGTTTTTTTTTTTTGGTAACGCTGTAAAAAAAATCTTCATCTATACAATGACAAGGTTTTTTATTTATTTTTTTTTTTTTTACAACAAACCATGGTTAACGGATCATTGCACATAAAAATGGTTAGAAATCGTATTTTATTCATATTTTCAAAATATTTAAAAGACCACCAATAGATTGTGAGTAATCTGTTAATGACTTCATCACCTAGTGTATTATAAAGTAATTTCTTATATTATATTGCTTATAGCCTATCATTTTTACAAATGGATTAGCTAGAAAAAGGGTCTTAGCTTTCCAAAAAGTGGCCAACCAGAACATCCGACCAGGGCATTACCAACATCATGACCTCTCCATTTGAAAGTGTGTGCGCACATGTTTTAAGGTGGACATGATGTTAAGCTCCATCATAGTCAGGTTTCTTTAAAACAAAAATAGACTCGAGTCGAATTTAAATTCTGCTACATTTCAGTATTTTTTCACTGGGAATAATAGGCAAAGTATTATCGCCCTGTTCTATTTGTGGGCAGATCTCATTCATTTCCAAATTACATTACGTCTATCTATAAACGTCTCACACAGTTTTTCCTGTATTTTAGAACAACCTCTCCAAATACTTTTATGCGGTCTAAATAAAACCGCGGCACGACCTTCTCATAACATGAGAGTTGTGTGCGTCTATCGAGTGTGCGGATCCCCCTTAAATCTGGGCTACGTTTGGTGGGAATTCCTTTTTGCGCGGCTGGCCAAGGGCTCCCTCCTGCAGATCCAGCGGGTTTCCCCTCCCCCTCTCCACCTCAGCAGCTGGGTTGGGGAGTGGAGATCCCCTTGCACAACTCCTCTCCAACCCTGCTACCTAAAGACGCCTGTGAATTTGTGTTAAGAAGAATGGCGCGCCTCCAGTGCTTCAAACCCTGTTGTGGATATGAACGACGATGGACCTTCAGAGGAGGATATGCAACGCGTTTTTTGTTACGTCTAGATGTTTGCCGTGGAATACAGCAGTGAGGAAGATTGCAGAGCGGACTGTATCGACTGGAGCAGAGGGAGGGCTAGATAGCTTATTGCACCAAGAGTCTTGTCGAAGAGTAGTAAAAAAGGCACTTGGAAAAGCGCATATCTTCTTCTCCGCGTAGCACTCTCAAGGGGCAATGCAACATCGTCACGGATGGCGACTTTGTAAATGTTTCCAAATAGCATTACTAGACCAGCGCGCGCTGCAGCATTGGTGCGTCATCGTGACCAACAAGAATTTGGCGCGAGTTTCGAATGTCGAGCTCGCTTTGTTTTCTTCTGCCTGAGTTCGGATATTAACCGCACTGTAGTGTAATGATGAAAGTAATCGCGCCAATCAACCAGAATGAAATTTTGTGTGGTTAATCAAATTTGTCGTTTTCACATCGAGGATGTTCTAAATGCAGGAGATGTCTCGGAGATCACGTTGCCATTAAGGTGGGATACAGTGATTTATTTACTTAGCTGATTTTAAATAATATTACACACCGTTTTCAAAAGGATATGTTTGGTTAATTCATTAGTTATACACTGATTTCTTAGACGACAATTGTTTGAATCATTGGGAACATAGCCAACAGAAGCCGTAAATTAGGTTTTATTAATTAAAACAACGTGATCTACAGCAAGCCAAGCGATTACTGCTGTTGTTTTCATACTCGTCCTACAAAGTCTATAGATAAATTAGCTTATGTAAACATAAAATTGTATTCGAATTATCTGAGCCGAAATAACCAATTCACTCTACCTCGTGCAATTTTATTTTAAATACACTCTTATACAATTGCGATTGGGATGAAGGAACTGAGACATATCTGAACGTTATTGATTAGCCTATATTGTTTTTTACATCACGCTTTTTTACATTGTACTATATATATATATATTTTTTTACTTATTTAACATGTGGAAAGCATGTTTTATTTTACAGAAGTAATGTAATAAGATAAATGGTATCCTATTTATTGTTTCTTCGTGTGAAAAATAAAAGCCATTTCCCTGTTCAACTTTTTTTTGTTTTGTTACATTATTTCGACGTAGGCTATTCAACTAGCAGTTATGGGTCAAATTGTTGCCTGTCTATCACACACACACACACATACACATACATACATATATATATATATGCTACTCACAAAGTTTTTGATGTTTCTTAAGATTTTGTTTTTTAAGATCTGACGCATGGATAGAAAAAAATTAAAGGATTGAATAAGAGTTTGTTGGTGAAATTTTCGAAGACTAGGAATTCAAAAAGTAATAGTTGAATGTATGATGGCGAAATGTACATTTTGTGGGTGACAGCTGCCTGACTCTAAAAAAAAAACAGCTTTGTGTGTGTGTGCGTGCCATAATTTAACAGATTTGTGTTTTTTTAACATGCACAAAAGCAAATCCAAATGTAATATTTTAGAATAGGCCTAATTCAGGAAACAATGTATCTTTCCTCAAATCTAAAACAAACTACAAGCCTTTTTTTGCCCACCTTATCTACTGTTTTGTAGACACATTTATACGTAATTGTTTTAACCACATTCCAAATTATATATTTATTTATACCTAGCCTATATTATGTTTTAAATTTGTGCAGGCATATTTAATACAGTGTGGAGTGGGGTGGGGTTGATAATATTTTTGCATTAAGCCTATAGTTTTCTGTTGAGATTAACCGTTCTTTAGATAATGAGTTGGGTATTCATGTGAAGGACATAGACAGCATTACCAATTTACCTAAATTATTTCACACACACACACACAAATAAATAAATAAATAAATAGTCCACAAGAACAAATAAAGAATATTTCATTTGCCTCGTTTTCTTCTTTCTGTTTAACAATAGACTTAAGGGTTTTTCTGGTATTAGCGGTATATTCTTAGAGGAAAACACTAAATTTATAATAAACCAAGACAGTCAATTTGCACATTTTTGTGGTGTTATGTTTAACTGAACACTGTGTATAACAATTATTCAATCTTTCTAAAAACAAAAAATTCTTCATGCCAGACAAACAGCCAAAGCCTTACTCCAACGACGGCCAGTATGAAGGCCAAATGAGGAGTATTACCTCGATGTGTTTTTTTTTTTCTTTTTCTTTTTTTTCCCAAAAGACCACAGACACGCCTGTGTTTTGTAGATTTTCCAGATTGCCGTGGATACTTGATGTATAAAACAATCATTAATTTATGCAGGCTGCTGGCCAGTAGGGCCTCTCATATATATGCCTAGTTCGTGTTATCAGTCTTTTCACTTTATTGACAATGTATCGGGCTGCCAACTGGATATTTATAGTGTAAAAACCCTCCATAAAGCTTTTGTTTAATAATCCTTATATTCTAATCGAGTAAAAGTAAAAATAGGTTATTTTATACGTAAACGTGAAAGATGGGCTAAGCATACAGATCATTTTAAAATTAGGTCTATCAATAAGTTCACTTTAATGTATTTGTTTAGTTGTTTGTATGCTTCTGGACCGTTAACTCGCGTAGAAGAGGCAGACGAGTTAATGTGTGACATTTTATATGCTCATATGATTGCTTTATGTGTTATTATGTAAGCGTAGTTTACCAACTATTCAAAGCAAAACGAGAAAAATATATACATACTAAATAATTAATATTCAGGCATTTATGTATTATTTTTTTTTTACACATACACACACACACACACACACACATACATACACTTAAAAAATCTTTTTTCAAATGTCTAATTAAGTAGACAACAAAAAACGTATTAAATGGCCATACATGAACTGGATAAGCAGAATTATAAGGCCTATGAAGTCGCTAACATTATGATCAGCTAAAGTTTTCAAGGCAGTTCGGTTGTTCTTAGCTTAAAAACAGCACTGGTAACGCTTTGTATGAACTTTTTAATTATATTACTTTTTAATAGCATTAGTTAATATATATTATTGTATATATTCTAAAAAGCTCATATAGGCTTTGTTGGTGTACATTCAATTAGCTAGTTAAAGACAAATCGTCCCCTTGGAATTATAAGGTTCTATCTGACATTTTTTGTCAAAATTGAGTTATTCACATAATCTTATTCTGTGTCAACGTATTTAGGCTACATTATGTGATATATTTTTTTATGTTGTGTACATTATCAAATTATGGGAATTTTTATTTAAAAAACAATAAGGTTCTATCTACACACACAGTCGAATGGAACACAAAAACTTTGAAGCTCAATATCTCAAAACTACTCGGAACGCAGATTGTCTTTAATCGTGCTCTATGGAAAACTCTGATCAGACAGGAGACTCTCTCGCCCCCCTGAGGCAGTCTCATACCTTTCCCTTTGTGTCAGAGGTGCCCAGCTGAGAACTAAATTATCACTTTAAAATGCCTTCTAAAATTCATTATGGATTTATATGAAATATTCGAGGCCAACGGAAGACAAAGAGCTTGAAGCTATTTAAAGTGGAGACATGACTTAAAATCTTCAAACTCAAAACTTAATTAAGCGAATGCTTATTTGAAAGTTCGAAAACAGTCGGTGTTGCGGACATTCTAAGTTGTTAAAAAATTATTAAAATTATTTGTAAATATATTCAGTACGTTTTCAAGGAATGTCACCAATGCCGATCATAAATATATTATTGATAACAACAACAATAAAAGTAATTTATATAATCATAACATATTTATATAATTATATATTTATGTTAATCGTTAACCGTCATCGCATATAGTATACTACCAGATCTTTGTATGAGGCCAACTTTTTTTTTTAAATGATAAATTTGTTCTTAAAGCTCACAAACTCGTTGTTTTGAATGTATTACCTGAACATTACAGAACGTTTAGGAAACACAGCGGCTATCAGTCGACAGAATCCTTCGCTGTAAAACACAGGAGAGACTGTTAAAGACAAGTCTAAAGCCGCCGTGCTCATTTGACCGGCTATTTAAAGTAAATCCAAATACCTTTCTGATCCTTTTTGGAAACGCGTTTCTTTTTTTTTTTTTTTTTTTCTTCTTTTTCTTCTTCTTCTTCTTCTTCTTCTTATTATTATTATTGATGTGAAGCAATGTATCTTAATATTTTACATAATGCAACGGTGCTTGCATTCATTTTCTTTTTCTTAATTTTTTCTTTAGGACAAATAGGGTGTGATTTCAGATTAAACTGTTAATAAATAAAATGGCAAACACATGTTAAAAACATTACAGAATTAACCCAAACATATTGTTTAGGTAATGAAATAAGTCAAACCAGAAGCATGTCTGTTTTTACCCAATGTTTTTCTCACAACTTTTTCATATGTGGTTTTGAATGACCCTGGCTCTTCACTGCAAGGTCCTGTTTAATATTTTCAAAGTTACTCTGTATCAGTACGTAACAGTTTTATAAAACTGCCAAACACAGAATGCAACTGATAATGTTCCTGAACATGTTTTATCTTGTGTGTTTTCTGTCTTCATAGCGTTCAGTTTCATGTGGTTGTCTAAGCTATGCATGAAATGACATGAAAAGACTAACTGCAGATTCTAATGGTGGAGTGGCCATGATAAATGTCCATTTATTAGCCTTTAAGACTTTTACATTCTTTCACTGTATTACTATTTTGACTGATGATCAAAGACTGATATTCTGAATATTTCATGCAATGTTAAATTAATTATTTTATGTTTCTCATTCCATTGTTTGTCTTAAAAAAAAACACACACACATTTAAGCCCTATAGAAATGTTTTGACAGCAATGAAGAAATTAGTAAAAGATTGGCACAAACAGATATGCAAGTCACTTTCTCTTCCTTCTGTGAGTGATCATGGAGAAATTTTGTTTTATATAAAATCAAAAATCTTGAGGATATCCAAGAAAATACATTAAATTTCATTAAAGCTATCAATATTCGTTAAAAATGTGATGGGGTCTATCAGTTTCTCCAGCCTTACAGGTGTACTGGCCAGTGGCGGTTTCTTTTTTTTTTTGAGACGATTTCTTCCCTGTGCTGAAACCCCACAGAAAACACCCCACAGGCTTATAAGGTACCGTACACATCCAAAGACTCAATGGCCTTTCTCTGCTCTTTGGTCTATCTGCTCTACCTCCAAGGCCCATGGCTATGACTGACAGACAGTGATGACAATAGAGATCTCTCTTTCTCTCTCACTCCCTAGTCTCTCGCTTTTTCTCTGTATGAGTGAGGTATGATTGCTGAATAGGAGGTGCAGGGGGTCTTGGAGCAAAGGGTGGGAGGGGGTAGGGTGGAGCTGGATTGGTGCTTATTTAATTGGCTGTCAGACCTCCTGGAGTTTTAGCATTTCCACAAAATGGGATGAGCCTCCCTCTCCACCCCTACCCCCCAACACACACATGCACACCCCTGACATCTTTTCAAACTAATGTAATTATGATTCCTGGGGATGTATTAGGATACATTGACTCAACATGAACAGAACACAGAGCAGCACAACAGAGACTAAAAAGCAAACCAGAGTTTGAACCTCTACATTTAAACTGATATGACTTTTATGGTAGATGACAATACAATTTTTATCCAAAGAATCCCCATGAAGTCTAACTCGATGATTCTCAATGGACGTGGGAAGACAGACATCCTCTGTGTGTCATGCTAACATGAAATCCATTTCTTTCTAACTCCTACAATATGGATTGATCTGTGTTTGTTACCGAAAATGTGAGATACAATGTTATTCTGTCTCATTATAAAATAATTATAATAAAAAAAAAACTGGGCGTCTTGTTTATTAATTTCTTTTTTTTTTACACTGAAAGTTAATCTACAATTATATATATTCATAGTATTAGATAATTTAACAAATGTTATCTCCCATTGTTTACATTACAGGGTTCATATAATGAAAAATCACAGATTTACTTAATCTTTTCATATAGTAATGGTATGACAAACAAACATAGGCTATTGTAACTTTAAGAACCGGTAACTAACAAGGCCGAAAAAAGAATAATAATGAAAAAAAAGAATAATAATAATTTGTAAGTTCTTGTCTCTTTGTTATCAGAATGACAATTTTATTAATAGAAATCACGACCACATTTATACATCAATAACGCTTGTTCTTTGTAGGGAGGCCTAATGAGTGACAAGTAGCCTATTTATGACCATGTTCATTCAAGAGCAGAAAACAGTTGTCAGTCTTGTTTTAGAACAATTAATAATTAATGTGGCTATCTCCATACACTGTTTGGTTATTTGCGAGAGTGACAGCATTTTATAACTGAATTCACATTCACACAGTTTCACACAGGCATTCCGAAATCGAATTCACACCGAATCATTTCAACTTCAACTTGACACACGGGCATTTTCTAGTATGGTTTCAATAACTTACGAATATGGAAGTGTGAGACAGGCCTATACGTCTGTGTGATCCGTGTTTCTTCTAGCAGAGCTCATTTCCGGTTTTGTGGTCTGAGCGCGAAACTCTCCACTAGGGCTTAAAACTGCTGACGGTTTAAATATGACTGACGAACGCGCGCTTCTTTCTTTCATCTGAGGTCAGCTGTGATAAAGCATTTTTTGGATAGCCAGTCGTCATTTTTTATAATTACTGTTAAATGAAACAGACACAATGAACATTAAACGTAAATATATAAGATGAAGAAATTGGTAAGGGCCAGGATGTAGGCCTTTTTTTTTTTTGAGTGAAACAAAAATTTTGTCCAACACTATAAACCAAAAGCAAGAAAAAAATAAAAGTAGTGTAATTTTTTTTATATATATATATATATATATATATATATATATATATATATATATATATATATATATATATATATACACACACACACACACACACACACACACACACACACACACACACACACACACACAAGCATGTGTTCTATGGTAAAAGCTGCAGCTTAGGCTGAGAAATAGCAGTGTTATTGTTGAGGACAAGATGGCAGAAAATGAACCCCACATTGTCTTTGAGACAACAGTTAGTTGATGTTTTTATTATTCACAGTAACAGCAGAATGCTCTCATTCCACCGAATCATTACAAACCAATGCATTACTGAAAAAAATTGAATGACAAAATACATCATCTTGAGATTTTTTTCTACTGTGCAACCAAAACGGTGCAGCATTTATCATAATGGGCCTTAAATTATTATTTTTTTTTACTACATTAGATGCTGTTTTAGGAAGCAACAATGGCCTTCCGCAGGTCATATCTCTAAAAAGGCTGCAGCTCAGATGCTTCTAATAAAAGTTTGAAAAACTCCTGCCTGTAAACCATTGTGACATATAAGGAGGACAGGTGTGTCCTGACTATTGGAAGAAAAGGGTTTCTGGGAGAAGAGTGGGGTCGGCACAGCAGGGTCCGGCTGAGGTTGAGGTTCTGCTCGACTGTCGTTTCCGTAGTAGAGCAGCTCATACATCATTTTCACATCTTGGGTTTACTTTACCAATCACAGCTAAAGCAGAGGGCATGATATGGCTGATAGGATTAATGGACGGAGGGCAAGAGGTGGCGCACATGTGTGTGCATGTGTGTTTTGTTGAGATAGTGTGTGTGTATGAGTGGGATCACCGACAGGGATAGGGATAACCAAACCAGATGTTGAGGTAGAGGGAAAAAGGGGTTGCGGAAGGTCATGTGTGCTGTCTTCCTAATGTCCTTTGAGCATTAAGTCCCGTCTCAGCCTCTCAGAACTGCAAAGGCCTGGCGTGTGGTGGACCCCAAAGGACACCGTTTGTATGTGTGTGGTGCGTCCACGTTTGCTTGACTGTGAATGCCTTACAGGAGAGAAGGAATAAGGCAGTGTATGTGTGTTTAAAGATGTGTGCGTCAATCTCAAGGCAGACCTTTCAGCAGGGGTAACCTATGACTGATGAGATCTGAAAGGGTAAGTTTCAGTAAGAGAGATGTTCTAGAGGAGGCCACAGGGAAACTGTATAACGAGCCGAACGGTGAGGCCTGCAACATTCAGTCGCTCTTCTGAAAATTCGCTTTCACATATTTAAACCTATATACTTCTATTAAGCAGAAAGAAATAATAATTGCATATTCAGCTTAAAATACTCTTAATTACACAACAGCAATGAAGTGTGTTCATGTAATGCAAGATAATAAGCAAATGTCTCATAAAACAAGGTGTTCATGTTTAAAATTCTTTTTCAAATATTTCTGAAATAAATAGGATGTTCAAAGAGAAAAATGTAGAGCAGGAATTGATTTTATCCATCAAGATCCATCATTGGATATGTGAATGTGCATGTTTTTAGAATGAAGGCAGGAGGTGAAAAACAAGAGGGATGTCAATCAAAAAAAGTAGTTTGATTCCATGTTCACTTGGGGAAAAAAATGTCTAAGATCTAAAACTATTCTGTAAAATATATTTAAAAAAATATATTTAAACATTTTTTTTAAAGACACAGTGGCGAGCCCACCTACTGGTGTAAAAGTATAGTGCAGGTTAAAACCACAGATGCAAAGTAATATGGACTGATTTGTGTCCTATTTGCCTGCATAATAAGGAATATAGGGAAAAAAATAGGAAGAAGGAGAAATAATATAACATAACATTTAAATAAAATAAAGTGAAATACAATATTGATTTATTAGTTAGAATTCTCCTTCAACCATTCTTTTTGTTTATTTGCTCAGTAAACTTTAGCAGTTCATGTTGTTTTTCTTTTTTGGAGGGGGTTAAGGTGGGATCAGACTGTAAATGTATTTTCGTCTGTGCCTGAACTGAGATGATATTGCCACGCCTGTGATGTATAACGCAGGCTCAAGGCTTAGTGGTAAACAGTAACACCTGCTGTATGTATAATTCATACAAGACTCTCTCTAACACACACGCGGCCGTATATACAAGCCTATGCATGTGGAAGAGGATTGCAGTGACAAAAACATCTGCAAGGGATTTGTAGAGTGAATTGATACCAAATCATAAATAACATGAACATTTGAAACTCGTTTGGTAGGCTGGCTGTGACCTCTGAAGAGCTGAAGGGAGCAGGACGGTTTGTGTACAGTGCAGAGAACTTTTAGGCATGGAGTTAAATGACTCTAAATGAGATAGGAGATGAGCGCTAGATGGCTGCTGATTGGTTCGGGATGCTCCACCTCACACTGATGAGAGGATCACAAGGGATCAGTCATATACACAGCCGGACCCGGATGCAATGCAAGCTCTCCTTGTGCCCCCCAATTAAGCTCAGTTCAAGATTACACAAATTGTAGCCAGAAAAATATGCAGAAACTACTCCAATTTTAATATAGTTAAATAAGAAACTCTGTGATTGCACAAAGTGATTGCATAGATTAGATAAGATTGTTCACAACTGGGTTTCCCTGCTTCCACACAATAAGAAATAAATATAAATCTGCAGTTATATATTAGAAATAAAAATGTAACAGTTGTGTCACATTTTGAGATATTAAGTCACAGTTACAATAAATGAATTTACATTGTTAAAGTCTACATTTAACATTTTTAAATATATATATTTTTTTAGTTAGTTATTGTGAGATGCAAAGTCAAAATCACAATTTTCATATTGTTGCAGCTATGAGAAATAAAGCTGAGTGTAAAGTCACTTTCAAAAATAGTTGCAATTAAAATTACGCTGAAGTTATGAGAAATCAATTTCACAATTGTGGAATGTAAGTAATTTTTTTTTAGATATAAAGTCACAATTACAAAAAACTAATTTACAGTTTTTACAGTTATAATTTTAAGATAAAATTTTGTTCTATGAGTTAAAGTACAATAAAGTCTCAACTTTTAAATGTAAGTTCACATTTTAAAACACAATTACAATTAAGCTGCAGTTAAAAATCACAATTTCACAACTGTGGAATAAAGTAACATTTTAAGTTGCAGTTATGAGATATAAAGTTGCAATTGTGAGATATAAACTCATATTTAAAAAAATAGTCAGATTTAAAGCAGTTACGGTCATGAGAAATAGAGTTGAAATTATGAAATACAAAGTCATAACTGTGAGATATAAAATATAATTTATAAGACATAAAAATGCAATTGTGAGCAATAAAGTTACAATTACTGTACTCTGTCAAGGTAATAAAATACATAAATATAATTTTCTGATGCGGAAATGGGCTTACGTGGAAAACTGTGTTTACAAGCCTGTCTTGGAAAGAAAAAAGAAAAATTGAGGTATTTGTAGCCCTAAAGCATGTTGTATGTCAGTGTGCAGAATACACTTTATGTGACAGGCTTGGAAAAAGTATGTGCATTCCAATTTCCAAAAGGTTTCCAAGAACTTTTCAAATTCAAGGGTTATAAAAGGTTGTTTGTCCATACAGATCGTCAAACCCAGCATGATTGAAACTTGAAATTTTTCAGACACACTATTTTTATTAGTAAAAACAGTTTAGCCTAACATGATAACTGTCTGCCCTCTGTAAATGGTAACACAACACATAATGTTCTTCATATAAAAAAAAGCATGCATTATGCATGGAGAGTAAAAATGCCAGTGACCTTTAAACAGCAAAGGTTCAAAGTATGAAATGCAGCAATCATTCTCCACCTGTCTACATAAAATGCAATGCATGATTTGAACTGCACATCAAGGTCATTTAAATGCATTTATGATAAAGAAGCTGATGGAAATCTGAATTTTTTTCTCACTCTTTGTAATCACTTTACTGTTTTATCTCTCCATTAAACAGTTTTCATCACTTACTTCTGTTGCCAGATCAAAGAGTCTTTTTTTGTCAAGCATCTAGGCTAGTATCTCAGAAGGCAAGAGTCTTATTCTGTTGAAATCGGTTCAGCCCAGGTTGGGTGGGTTTTTAAATATTTTGACACTGGTTTCTTTAATTTGAATCGGCTTGCTTATGTTCTCACCTCAGCAGAGGGAATCATACAAGAGGAGTCTCTTTGTCCGAATTGCATGTGTTTCTTATCAAGGCAGCAAGGCGTAGGCATATTTCCAAACTGCACACCAGGATGGTTTGGGGCCCATGAAAAACCCAGACCCTACAGCGCCCCCTACCTGCACAAACTTGTCATCTTGCACTTTATTAGTCTTGAAGCCTTAATTGTTCTCTGTTGCCTTTTAAAGATTATTTTCCTTTCAGATCCATCATTAATTATTCACTACACTCCCTCAATCAATTCACTATTGTTTTTTCTCTCTCTCTCTTTCAGTGCCTCCCTTCTTCTTGTCAGTGTGATTTGCTGTGTTTCTGTCAGTAGCTGACTCAAGGCAGGTGGAGGGGTTTCCATGTGCTTTTCATTTGGCCTGGACTGAAACGGCCACAATTAAAACCAAATGTGCAACCTGTGGCTTGCGCATGCAGCGCCGCTCTGACACACAGACGTGTCCTTGCAAATAGTGGGCTGAACAATAACAGTTCAGATTTATTGCCTTGATACAAAATGATTGGCTGAACTCTGGAAGTCTGTGTTGAACTGGAGTCTCTAAACAAGTGAGAACTTAACGTTGTTTTGATCGGGTGCTAGATGTGAGCGGAGGCCACGGTGAGCGCGAGGCCAGGCCGGGGTCACTGGCGAGATTTAGTTAGAAAAGGAGAAAATTATGCGGGCAGCTGAAGTTTCTCGGCTGCAGCCAGAATGTCTGCTGACCACATCGTGTAGCTTGAGGACGTGGAGAGTATGATTAGAACCCTGGTAGGAAGGGATGGGGCGACTCTGGTAAGGTCGCATATAAGTACACCCACATGTTGCAGAAGTGCAGGTCCATATACCTTGTGGGCATATGCACCCCACCTCTGACACCCCAAAGGCCAATCTTCATTTTGTAGCATGACCTCAGCTAGTTGATAATCATAGTTACTGACAGAATTGGCTCCAACTGCACTAAACAGTCCCCGTGGACAATCTGAGGTCTGATTTTCTTTTAGTCCAGATATAGGCGATGGAAGTGGTTATGTACAACTTTGCTTTAGGGTGTGGTGGAATCAGTTTTGGGATGTTCAGGGCACAAATGTTCACTACATGCTTGCTGGCTTCCATGAAAACCTTTTAATCTATTTGCTAGCCATAGAACCACTACTACTATCGCTTATACTAAACCTCTAACCTCAAGTATTAAACTTTGGCATAACTAATTACTTGCTGTTTGTTTCAAATAAAAAAAAGCTTCTCAAAACAGACATTTAAAAAAACATCCCACACAGTTTGTGTTACAGACATGAGTAATTCAAACTGTGTGGCTTGTTGAGGAGAGTGTTATTACTTAAAAAAAAAAAAATGATAAAATGGACGGAACATTCCCATATCCTCTGGAAATACCCTAGCAACCATCTAGGTTCTCCGACCCTGTTCCTGGTGAGCTACCATCCTGCATACTTCTAAAATCTCCAGGAAAGTAGCTCTTCAGGATCAGGGTTGGAGATCCCTGATCTAGAACATCTTAGCAACCAAACAGAAATGCTCTTGCAACCACCAGGAACCCTTCAGAAACTGCATAGAAAATGCTCTAGTACCCAGAGCCCATTAGCAACCACACAGAAATCTGATTTCAACCACCCAGAACATTCTAGCAATCACACAGACTTTATGTAGCCCCAGCCCTTTTCAACACTGTGCTCGTTGTCTTCTGTCTTCACGTTTGTAATTTTCACAGCATGAAAGTAAGATCTTTTGAATTTATTAATGAACAGCTCCTTTTTAAATCTTCCAGGTCTACCGAAATTTGTTATGACATCCGCTTCGAATATTACTACAATGCTTATGATAACTTCTGTTAACGCTACATTAAGTGATTTCACTTCATTGGCTAATAACTCTTCAACACAAAAACCAATGTTCAAACACATAATTATAAAGATCCATGCACACTTTTTTTCTCTGACAAGGTCTACAACAACAGACCATTATTCTTATAATTGAACAATATAACAACTATCGGAATGATTAATCAACTAATATTTGATTATTCCACTGATTAATCATTAGGCTTTGTCTGATTATTAAACTTTTGCAATAAAATATTGAATTCTACATATTCTACACATTCATATACATTAAGAGCTGCTTTATAGCATAAAATCAAGTTTTAATTATAACTGAAAGTGACACCTTTTGCAATGCTGCTTGCTTTCAAGCAATCTACGGCATAAAGTATTATATAAATAAATATGACATGACTTTACTGGAGCGCCATTTACAGAGCTGGTGCAAACATCTCCTCAGCCCTATGATCTGATGCTTTCTTAACTGCTGTTTTCTCACCACTGTAATTCTTTCTGTGTGTTTACTCTGTTATTGAGACTAAAGCACAAAACTTATATTTACACATTCATCTAAATTCTCACTCTCAACAGTGTTGGGAAGTTTGCTAACTATAAATCGCTTGCATATACAAAACTTATTTTTATTACACCTTACTGAAGAAGCGCCACACTGGGCAAACCACATTATTGCAGGCCTTTACATTATGTCATATGAGATCAAAAATGACTATTTTCATTCTGAAAAAACTAATTTCATTCTGTCTGACCAGACCACTTGGTTGTAGCATCTTCAAATACAGACAACAGAACTGATCAGAATATTGAGTTACCGCAATGAGACCCAGAGTGCTAGTTATTCCCCTTGGAGCCTATCTGTGGGCTTCTGGGTAAAGGGTTAGTTCCTGCACCAGAGCACAGAGGGAAACAGTTTTTATCGCTCTGTCCAAAGGCAATGCCACTCTTCTCTCGTGAACACAAAGTGCCACCCACTATGTGCTCTGTGCCCAAATATTTACACTCACTGCAGGAATGACCCCCATCACATCCCTCCTTTAATGCAGTTTACAGCTCAGAATTCGAAGGAAAATGTGACTTTGGCATAAAGTCAATGGCTCACAGCAAATAAGCAGCACCATTAAAGAAAATAAAGAGCCACACTGTTGTTTCAAGACACTTGAAAAATAAAACAAATGGGGAGGATGATGTAATGACAAAGGGAAGACACAGCTTTATTCCTCAAACATTTTCCTCTGTCCACACCACCGCGTCCCCTACAACTGTCAAACACATCAATCGCGTGGGCCTCTTTTTTCATTTACCTGGAAAATAGCAAGAATTACAGAGCTAAATTTCAGAGAGAGAAGAAAGCAAAGGAGTAGACATGGAAGAGAAATATCCCCTTGAAAGTGCACGCAGACAGGGCACAGGGAGCTCACAAAGAGTGCCCTTGATCAGACCAGTGTAAGAACAAAGGCGAGATTGTGGGGACAGTGAAGGCTTTCATGTGGATAGCCACTGTCTGTGTGCAGTCTGCTCACTCATGGGCAGGCGAACGCAAAACCAGGGTCATTTACAACTCACAAGCAGCATATGGAAAATATACAAGCACATTTGGACACTTAAGCTATAATTAAAAAATGCATGAAAAATGTAATTGCATTATATGATAAAATATCAAACCAAGTGGAGTTTATTTTAAGTCAGCATGAAATTAAAATTCACTTTATCTAGATTGAAAATGTTATAGATCTTATTGTGAAAGTTTTTTTGACCTCGTAATGTATAAATAAAATGTCACAACTGGATCTTTCAATCTTCCTATTGGAACTTTCCAGCCTATAATTTTTTTTTTTTTTTTTATATATTACCCTCATATGTACAACACACTGCCTAAAGATCATTGCTGCTACTAGCTGAAAAATATGAACATACATTTAAAAAAAAAAAAACATTTGTGAGGATCTGTCTGGTAAAATATTGCATTATAATATAATACAAACTTAAAAAAATATTTCTATACATTTATATAAATATATACTTATTAATTATTCTAAAACTATAAATATATCACAAAATTCTCTCTCTCTATAAGGTACTATTACTATTTTTATATTCTTTATTAATTATTAATATAATATAACATAATATATAACATATAAAATATATTATTCTATAAATATAAAAAGGTCTAGGATCTAGCATTACTTTGTTTTACTAGCATCAGCTATCTAATGACATTTCAGAAGTTAAAAGTGTCCAAATACTTTTTGGGACCACTGTACATGCACACAATTCACCAATATAGATGAGCTTCACACCATTTCCAGGTCACAAATGTTCTCTGAGGATATATAAAAGGCAGACTGTGAACTAATAACTGTTTAGAGTTATGTGTGATTATGTTTACATATGCTGACTTTCGACATGAAATAAAAAAAATAGTGTGTTTCCAGGCCCAACTGTGAAGTGAAGCCTTTACTTATGGCTATTTAAGAAGATATTTCCTGTTTAGAACAGGATAATCTGTTTCTCTTTGGCCTGAACCTGCAGCTCTTGCCAGCAGCTGCTCTGTGGTGATCCTCACACATTTCTGCACCACGGATCGAGGGAGGAGGAGGAGGAAATGGGGCAATAAAAAGTGAGAGAGCGAGAGAGTGAGGAGGGGGCCTGAGATTCCAGAAAGCCTGGAGCAAGTGTGACACACTTTCTCTGGATGAGCATGTACCTGTTTGTATTTGCTTGTGTGTGTGTGTGTGTGTGGGTGTGCGTGCATTCCCAAGCATGTGTTTGTGAAGGCTGAGTTAGAAGCGGATGCAGAGATAATGGATGGATGTTGATTCTACACTGTCACCACTGTATGGCCAATTATAAGGACCATTGGTGAGATTTGAACCGCATTCTACAACACTACTTTTACTATTTCTGCTATAGAAAGATATGGTAAATTATAATAGTTGTGTACTTTTATGCAGTTCCGAATCTATGTCATGTGTCAGTGTTTTTAACGAATCCTCTAAATGAATGTTTCAAAAACTCATAAAGACACATTATCGATGTAACCTAGCGTTATGATGTATGTTTTGTATTAATTATATTAATAGTATGCCTACATTAGAATAGTACTATACAGATATTCTATATGTTAAAAATACAAATTAAAAATACATGAAGTTACATAATAAATGCGTCCATTCATTTCACCAGATCAGTTTTACAATTTATTGTAACCTATTTTTAAAAAATGCATTGTATAATCTAAACATGCTGTACAATAAAGTGAATAAGATAGCATGACTGAAAAGTAGCAACACAGTGAATGACAACATGAAACAAAGCTCTTCAGTATCTGACAGAACATTTTAATTTTGTTAAGGTGTCTTTCGATTTGCAAAAAGGTTCTTTATAATATGCAGCACACATTCACTTCTCTATAACAGAGTAGGCTAATAAAGTTGCACTGTTGATGGAGAAGAGAGAGATAGGGGTCATAGTCCATAAAAAATGGAGGGTAGGCAGTTATATGGTTATTTGATTGAGGGGTAGAAAGATTGTAATGCAGGCAAGGAAAGGGGGTATTCCTGTACCCCATCTGTTCCCCTCAGTCACTGTTAAGAAGATACGTGGCCAGGGACGAGGTCAATCAGAGGGCAAGGGCTGGGTAGCTCACTTGCTACATGTGAAGCCATGAAAGCCATCTAAAAGAGATTCATCCTTAGTAAAGTTAGGGGAGCACTGGCTGTACCCCACTAATTCCTCAGCAGCTGTGAGCCAGTATCTGGTCTGAGCAATCTGCTTGTGACTGGCCATGTTTCAGTGGGTGGGGTCGAAGTGGGAGGAGCCACTTAAAATGACCTGTGATCTGTGCTTTTCTCTTTTAAGGCACTGAGCTCCCACTGTCTCCTCTCTTTTTACCACGAGGGATGTAATAAGTGAGAAACAGCCAACGCAAAATTTATCAGAGAATTATTGAGAGGCCCAAAAGTGGTACGGAAAGATTTCCAGAAGCATGCGGTGGTCGTTGATTGTGTAAACTGAGGTTCAGTCAAAGCATTCATGGCATTATATATTATATTTAGAATGCACTTTCATCAAGCAAGCCCTAAATGATCCTTTAGTTTTTTCAGGAAACCAAAACCACTTAGTCACTCCCCACCACGACACGGGAATGAGGTGCCTTCTTTCTCCATGCAGACACTCTACCAAGACTGTATATCAAAAAATCAGTCAAGTGTCGGCATTCACACATAACCATGTTGCAAAAAAGGATTTTAATTGGAGGTACTCTGTGGGAGCTGACACAGGAGCCTTTTCTGTGCCGGCCGCATGTAACAGACCCTGCCATTGACCGGACCCTCCAGCCCCCGTGGCTAATATATGGCGGGCTTGTATGAAGATGGCTGTGTGTAACTTTGAGAGGAGAGGCTATAGATCAGCCCATCAGCGCAACTCTTGTCACCCTCCTTTTTTACGAGTCTGAGGTTTTTTTTTTCCGTGTGTAAAGATTTATGGTGAGTTTTTCTCTCTGCTATTTCATGGCTGTTTAAGTGGGGTTAGTTAAGCCCAATTCAACTTGAAGTCCTGATTGAGATGTACTAACAGACGCTACAGTAGTTGGCAGCCATGGGGGTTGGGTACAGCAAAGGAAAGAGGCAAGGAAAGAGGCAAAGGAATGTTTGTGGCCTATAAAATAGCAGCCTGTCAAGCCGAGATGCTTGCCATGTTTGGGTGGAGAGCAGCTTTTAATGGGGAAAGACAATTTGGCGCTCTTTCTGAAAGACTGACTTTCAGTGAGTGCTTCACAGACATCCAGCGTCTGTACACATGTGGTCAGACATCTGATAAATGGACAGGACAACTAATCTGAAAGGAAAACATTCTCACTTTAATTACCCCCTATCTATCTTTAAGCTGTGTGAAAACTGAAATTATAGCTGTCAGGCCAAGTAAATACTCTCTGCACAGCCTTTCCTTTCACAAGTGGCATCTTGTGTGTTTGATTGTGTGTGTGTGAGAGAGAAAGAGAGAGAGATTCATCCAAAGCCATAATAGCAGTATCTGTAACATAGAGAGATTTAGTCATTCTAATGGTGTAAATGTCATTCTGACACTTTTACTGTCCACATGCACATGCCAAGGAGCTGCGCTATGCCTGTGCATGTGTTACTGCGGGAAAAATTTCCGATACTGTTGCTGACCCCCACGCAGTGACGTGCAGATGTGTCTGAAGCTGTGTTCTGCTTATTTAACAAGAAATATCCATGAAACTATGAACACTGTTTTCAAGCACCTGTTAATATTCTGTGTCATTTCCCAAATGTTCTTCCTAAAGCAGGGCTGTAACCTCCATGTATACACTGGGATGTTTTCCCTGATATTTTAAATAGTGTACAATTAAAATTAATTCTTTAATGATGTATTCTTAAACTTTTACCCTCAAGTTGTTACAACATTATATATGTTTTTTTCTGTTTTTTTTTTTTTTGGTCAGTTATAATTAATTGATGTATGCCTATAAGAAAATTCATTTTAAAAATGAAAATGATTATCCAATAAGCAAATTATTTGATTTAGTAAATCACATTAAAACAGGCAACACTGGATTGAACAAACGCCGAAAGGACTGTTTAGAATACTTAAGTAATCGATTAGCGACTGAGTGTAGACAGATTATTGGCACAGGATCAGGTATTTGTTTCTTTTACTGAATTCAGCCCTTACAATTTCAACCAGGCTCCCGTTATAAATAGGTCCAACCTTTGGATGAATGGTAGATTGAGGCATTGAACAAAAAACATCTTTTGTTCCTTTAATTCACAGTTATCAACATAATGGCCATTATCTGCAGCCTTAAGTGATGATGACTGTTAATACAGAGGGCTTTAATAGATTTTAGGAGGACAAAGGTAGGCAATGTTTAGCTGCACATGTCAGTCTTTTTGTGTGTGTAGGGAGAGTCTGCATTAAAAACCTCATTCACAAAGGCTGGTTGATGTGTAATTAAATGTGATTACTGCCGCAGTCTGTGTGTGTCCTTTTCTGAGGTCACTCGCACACACACAAGTGCTGCAACTCTCCGTCGCCAGGTTTCATCCCCCTTCCTTGGCTTCCTGAGGAGCCTGTGACTTTGGTGGCTGATGGGAAATTTTGTGCATGCCTGAGCTCACAAAGACTCTCTTTCAGCTGCATGCATGCTTGACCTCTCACAGTTCATCGCCCAGCTTTGTGCTCCCGTGACCTCGTGCTGACCAGGGGTTTCCCCTGGAGGTCAGCGGTTCAATCGGGTGCCTGTGTCTAATTTCTTCCTGGCTACAGCACCACCACCACCACCCCCCTTCCCCCACCAAATCTGCCTAGAAATCTGTCCACTGTCTCCCCTTCTGCTGCTCGGACCTAATTCCAATCTTCAGGGATTAGGTGTGGAGTGACAAGACCCTCTGGCCAATGGGCTGACTTGTCAGTTAGGTTCGAAGGCCAGTGGTACACAATAGCCAGACTTTTCCTGTCTCCTTCCTAAAACCAGCCCCCACTAAAACAACAATCCCCTCCCAGGGGAGCGCATGCCTTATTGGGGCACGCTGATCCCAACCTCTCTCCCCCAAACACACCAGTACACCAGAACAGAAGCCTCTGTTGCCCAGATTCCATGTGGCTCCTGTTGCAGATCAACCTCCCTTGTTCCTGTTTCCCTTTCCTGCTCAAATCTCTGTCCAAATGAAGCAACACCGTGTTTCGTCTGTGTGGGTGCTGTTGACAGACTGAGTCATTGATATGATCTCTGCATGCATAAATTCTACACCGTGTGTCAAAGTAAAGCATCGCGTGACACATAAGATACTGCAGGTGTTAGTTACTTTGAAAACAAAACGAACAACCTTCCAATTTCAGCTATATTCGTCAAAGAAAAGCGAACTTGACTAACCCTGACAGGCTGTAAGCAGCGTGTAATTCCACTCCTGGCCTCTGGAGGCAGCAGGGCGCGCTAGTGTCTTTGGTAACGCCACACTGCCAAGCGCTGCGCATACTTCCTGGTTACAGATTGAGAAGCAAGGACCTTTTTGCATATTTCCTTTCTAAATATTTGTTGAATCTCTTGTAACTTTATACAGACGGCACGAATATATCATTACTTTTATTTATAATCGTTTTAAAACCTATGGTCGCTTAGAAATGAATGACTGATGGGAAAAAGTGTGGACGTGGTACGTAAACAAACTTTTTTAACCTCTATGGGAAATTTTTAAACGAACAATATTTACTTATGAGAAATGATATTTTTTTTATTGAATAGCATGTTAGTTAATTTAAAAGCAGTAACGTATACTATAATGATGACTTCTGGTGTGTATGGGTGTAAACTGTGTCGAATTCACAGAGTCATATATGCTGTCACATGCACACTGGTATTACTCTTATAAATTAAGTTTTTGTTTTCAACAGTGTTTCAAAAATAAAAGCAAACACACTATATTGTCTGTGTCTGCTGCATGTCAACACAAGCTGCTGTTTCAGGTTTTATTTTAAACTGAGGACCTCTAAAAATCTTCCCATAAATCAGTTTGTTCTGTGAGTACGCAAAAGACATCACAACTGTTGCCATATGGCAGGAAAACCTAAAACACATTTGACAGCTACACTGAAAGTTTGCAATCAGTGCAGCAATTATCTGTCGTTTAAAAATTTTAAGGGAATCAGATTAGTTGAACATGTCTGTAGACAAAAAATAGATAAATGTGTTCAATTTGTTCCAGATGTCATTCTGTAATGATCTGATTTCCATTTAACATAAAAGGAAATTTTCTACATCAATCAAAATCTAGAATATTTTGTATATTGTATCTACTGTCTGGTATAGTTTACTAGTATAAAATTTTGTGTTGATTATATAGATTTTTATAAGCTTTGATTTTCATTGGTTACTGTTTTTAGAAGCTGTTTGCATTTTTTTTTATCTTGTAGAGCATACAGAATGAATAAATAAGCTATTTGATTGTTTATTAATGGTTTATATATTGCAGTTTTGTATTAGGCTGTATTTTCCTCTTTATATATAAAGCATAACACTAGGAAATGAGTACATTAAAAAAAAAAAAAAAACAACAACAACAGAAGTCTCTCAAGTCAAGTAGGGATGAGTGTAGTGCCCTTAGATTTCCGTGATACGGAAAACGTGGACAAAATCCAGTCATAAAGGCCCTGTCCCAAATGGCACCCTAAATCCTTGCAGTCTTCTTCTGAATCCTCACTTTCTTGATGTAATGTTGCTTTGATTGTCAAGTAGAAGTCTGCTGCGGAGCTCGCTCAATGCCTTGTCCAAATACCCACACTTGCAGATACCCATCACTTGACTACTTATATGACGTATTTCCTGTATTTGGTCAAAGTGTTTAAGCAAGGATGAAGACCACGAGTGTGTGTCCAACTTTTCATTACCTGATGGGATACCCTTTAATTTCTGGTGCTTCTTATTAAGTGATAAAAAGCAGTTGCAAATAATGTACTGTACAAAATAAATATAGACTACTCACCTTTACAAATGTAATGATTTTAGAAAACACAGAATCCAGAAAAATGAAAAACAGAATTTTGAAAAAAATAAAATGGAATTTAGGAAAAAATAAAGCGGATTTCATAGGGCTCTAGATTGAGTGTGATGCTGATGTTTTTGTTTTCCTCTGTGTCTCCACAGAGCATCATAAAGACCAGCTGAAGGACAGCTACATCAACCCACTTATCTCCATTAAACCTTAGGCCAGTGTGGAAGCACCACACACCAATCTGGATATTAGAGAGATCTCAGCTGTCAAAGAGCCAAAATGACTGGGTCAAACTGGGGTCTGATCATGAACGTTGTAAACAGCATTGTGGGTGTGAGTGTTTTGACGATGCCCTTCTGCTTCAAACAGGTAAATGCATGGTTCGAGGTTATGGGAATGTGTGTTGTGTTGTTTTGTATGCTTTTAGCAGGATCCTATATGTTGAAATCTGCCATAAGGACTTGGAGTTGTTTACACGTGACTTTTCTGATTAATAATCTGTTAATTGAGTGAATCAAGTGATTCAGAAATTGATAAGCTTCCATTTTAGTTTATCCACTCTGTTTTTTTACAAGAATCAGTAAACACATGTAACTTTGCTGGAATATAAACATATAGGACATCTGTATTTAACTGTTAATTTTAGAGCTGTTTTCTTTTTCCATCCTTTCTGCAGTGTGGAATCGTGTTGGGCACATTGTTGTTGTTCTTCTGTTCGTGGATGACCCACCAGTCCTGCATGTTTCTAGTCCACTCGGCTAGTAACACCAAACGCAGGACTTACGCTGGACTAGGTGAGAGTGACACACTAAGAGGTTTAATCAGTTTCCATCATTATGATAATGGTTAAAGCATCCTCAGTGTGGATTACAGTGAAATAATTAATTAATTATATTGTTAATTAAATTAGGTGACCAAATTGCAACAGCTGTATTTTTCTCATAAGGCAGAAAATTCTAATCAAGAGTAAAATGTACAACCCTTTTTGTGGAAGTGGTAAAACTAAAATTTACAAGGCAATTTAGCAAGAAGCATTTTTCTTTCTCTCTTCCTTCCCAGCTTTTCATGCTTATGGAAAACCAGGCAAGGCACTTGTGGAATTAAGGTAAGATGACTTTATGGAGATTCAACTTCAATGAAATAAGTAATGAGATAAGCTTGAATAAAATGAATGAAATAAGCTATTATTGCTTGTATTATCTACTTATATTTTCTCTCTGTTTTCAGCATGATTGGCCTCATGTTGGGGACATGTATTGCTTTCTATGTCGTCATCGCAGATCTGGGGTCCAACTTCTTTGCTCAGCTGCTTGGGCTGGAGGTAAAAAATAAGCTTTTAGCTTTTCATGTGACTAAAATTATGTTAAACCCTTTTGTTAATCTAACATTTCTTCCAAATTGATAAATGATAAGCAGTTCCCAGAACTGACAATTGCCCTTGATCACAAACCTTCTGAAATGATAAAATCAAAGGCCAGTATCTTTTATTTTTGCTGTATAATTCTGTCAAACAACATAGCTCATTGTGTCACTAATGCAAGATGAGATATATTTTTGTTTAACAAGACCAATCTCAAAAACATGACTTGTCACAATAGGGATTTTGTTTCTTGTATTCTTATTTTGGTTGCATAGTCGTTACTGAATATTCATCATATGTTTCCTGGAGAAAAAAAAAACGTATGCATCGTAGATTAACAAAGCTGATGGTAAATTAAATAAAAATAGAGATACTGGCCAAGTGATGAATAAATAAACAGTTTGCCAATTTTTCCTGTACAGTTAAATATAGTTATGCAATAAGTACAACAGAGAAAATATTAGTCATATATTACTGTACAGAAAAAAAAAAAAAAATATATATATATATATATATATATATATATATATACACACACATGTAGACAGATAGATATATTATCCACCAACTGCTTTTTCTTTTGCTCCTTCAGGTGACGCGTAGCTTCCGTATCGTGTTACTGATTGCAGTGTCGCTGTTCATTGTGCTGCCACTCAGCTTGCAAAGGAACATGATGTCATCAATCCAGTCATTTTCAGCCATGGCACTTATCTTCTACACACTCTTTATGTTCACGGTGAGTCGTTCCCCTTTCCACAGTTCCAAACTCTAACTGCATTAGCACACTCTCATTCAGGTGTAGGCAATTTTTTTATATATACACATATTCACTATACCATTGGTATGATGATGTGTAATTGGATTTTTTTTTATATATATCAGAGTATATTAAATTATATTCAAATGTTTTGTAAAGTGTAAGAATGCACTTCAACATGAATTTCAAACACTTCAGATTACAGCTGTTATGGTTGCTTTAAGGTCATGTTTTTCTCTTCAAGTCACTTCAGTGATGCAGTGTATTAAGTATGTATGGAATTCATTCAGGTTTTTTTTTTTTTTTTATGAAATTTGCCAACTTTTTGTTCCTTTTGAAGAGTGTAATGTGGTTATTGGCTGTTCTTTTTGTGAATACAATGTGAATATGCATCACCATGAATGCAGATTTTCAATGTTTTTTGTTCTAAATCTGTAGAAGTGAAGTGCAAGTTCTTAAAGAACTGAAGAGAACCATTACAAAACATTTCAAAACGCAGAGCTTTAAAGTAAAGTTCAGACTTAAATTCAAGTCTTAAAATATTTTTTTGTTCAGGTTATATTCAATGGATTCAGAATGCCGAGCCCATATTGATTTATTTATTTATTTTTTTAAATCAAAGAATGATTAAGACATATTTTAGGTTCTGCAGTATTCTAGGTCACTTATTAATTTTGTGAATTTATGATACTAATAATGTAAACTCCACACAGTCAAGCAAAAAGACTGCAGCAAAAGACTCTCTGGAACATTCTAAAATCTGGAGAACTCTGATTTTACATAAACTTGTGAAGTTTTAACAGAAACTGTTATGCTTATAACGCAATTTTGTAATAAAATTGCAATCAATCAATCAGTCAGTCAATCAATCAATAAAACAATAAAGTATTTCTACTAGTAGTCCAGATTTAGAGACTGAATATCTGAAAATCTAATATTTCCAGAGACATGGACATTGAAGACTTGAATTTCAATTTTTGAAGTTTTTAAGTGCATTGCACTGAGTGCACAACATGCAGTTTGTATAACTTTTATCCAGCTCAATTGGGTATTTTTTCATCCCAACCCATTTCTTAGTCTAGCATTTTACCATCTAATTATGTTTTCCCTCTGCCCCCATCTAAACCGCTGCCCCGCCCCCTTTCCTGATGCTGACTTCCGACCAACCATCTGATGCTCTGACTTGGCGGCCTATAGATAGTGTTGTCCTCTCTGCGTTACGGAATAATCAGTGGCTCCTGGGTGGAGCAAGTACATCTGTGGCGCTTCAAGGGTGTCATACAGTGTCTGCCAATTATCGCCACCACCTTCTGCTGCCACCCGTAAGTAATCCGCCCCAGAGAACGGACCATACCACTGCCATGGATTCAACTACATTACCCAAAATCCCCTTCCTCCTCTGTCCACCTTCATTCAATCCAAAGCTCTGTTTCTCGGTGCCATCTGGTTCAGGGTATTTTTGTGTGAGTGAGTGTGTGAGTTTGTGTCTTGGTGGCAGAATATATATATATATATATATATATATATATATGTAGTGTGTCGTCAGCGTTGTCTGGACTTTGGTAATACCCAGCGTCCTCTGATATACTTTTAAGCAGATCTGATAGAGTTGGGATTGGTGGTGTTTCTGATGGTTACACGGTCTTGTCGCTCTCGATTTTGAAGGGAAAGTGGCAAGCTGCAAACATGTGCAGCAGTCAGATTTTATCCTTTAATATTTTATCACATGCAGCTGCAATGTTTCGATGTCCTGTAGAGATGTACTGGCATTGAAAAATATGTGTGGAAGCTGATCAGTATGATTTGTTTTTCCTCCTTTAGTTGACAAATTACTTTCTTTGTTTATCTCCTTGAAGGAGTAGTTCACCCAAAAATGTAACATTTATAGTACCCATCAAAAGTTTGGGGCCAGTTTTTTTATTTCTTTTTTATTGTTACTTTTATTTAGCAGGCATGCATTAAATTGATCAAAAGTGACAGTAAAGTCATTTCATATAGAAAACAGTTCATTCAAATTATTATAACATTCCATAAAATATATGTTTTTGATCAAATAAATGCAGCCTTGGTGAGCATGAGAGACAACTTATGAGAATATCTTGCTGACTCCAAAATTTTGAAAGATAGTGTAGTTTGAGAAGTTTTGTTAAATAATCATATGGATCATTTTTATACTTTGAAATCGGTGTCTCCTTATTCATTTTTTTTCAAGTATCTGAAAAGAGTGTCCAGCACTTTCCATAATGTTTAATTTTGTGTTCCATGGCAAAATAAAGGCATACAGGTTTGGAACGACATAAAGGTGAGTAAAAGATGAAAGAATTTAGATTTTAGGGTGAACTATCCCTAAAAAAAAAAAAGATTGCAGGTTCTCCATGTACTCTTCATTGTCAGTCTAAGGGTCTTGTCACAGCATCATCACTTCCCCTTCTCGTCGTCTTTCTTCTCCCTCTGCCCTGTCCTTAAGGGATGATCTGTAATGCTCCCGCTCTCCCCTCCACCACAGATGGTGCTCTCCTCCTTCAAACACGGCCTCCTCACTGGCCAGTGGCTGAACAAGGTCATTTACGTTCGGTGGGAGGGCGTCTTTCGCTGCATCCCTATCTGTGGCATGGCATTTGCCTGTCAGTCGTAAGTACTCCGGAATCCTTGCACCGCCTCCCTCCTCCTTTCTGACGCCTGAATAAGGCCAGTTAGGCTTAATGTAGGGCTCCATTTTCCTGGTGCAAAATGACATCATGGCGTTCCTTGAATTCAAGAGCCAATGCACCTAATACAAGTGTGTTTGCCCGGAGAAAATGGACCCTTGTTGGTAGACTGATACATTTTGAAGTTGCTCAGCTTATGCTGTAACTGTATTCTTTATCTAGTTGAGTGTGGCACTAACCTGCGTGGAATGTCTAACTCTTTGTCTTCTGTGTATACTTTTTTTAAAATCCTACTCTTAACACTAACTATGTTCCTTAAATGTGAAGTTTGCCCAAAAGTGAAAAATCTGTGAACATTTAATTACAGTCATGCCATTCCAAACCTGTATGATATACTTTTTTTTTTAAGAAGGTAAAGATCAACATTTTAGTTTTTATTCACTGTCTTAATTCTGCCATAGCTTTATAATCTCTTTTGCACATGCGCATATTTAAAACTTGCCATGTTAAAGCATTTTGGTAGAAAGGTCATACAGGTTTGGAATGACAGGTGAGTGAATAATGACAAAATGAGGTTCTTTTAAGAGTGAACTTTACCCAACCATAAAAAGCCTCTTTGCCTTTTTAATTTGTTCGAACAGCTTGGATTGTCTTAGACTGACCCACAAGGGCATCTTGATTTATTCGATCAGTTGGCAGCTTGTCAGATCTGCATAGTTGAAATATTAGTGCATTCTGATTACAAGCATTAATGATTCATAAACAAGGAATGATGAGTTTTTGCACCTTATTATAGTTCATCCATGAAGAGCTCACCATGACCGGATCTTCCCCTGATGAATTCAACCACCGTGCACTGACCTAGTCTTTATTTGTATTATGATCAAGCTGTGATATGTTGAGCTCATAGTTAACATTGTTTCAGGTCTTTGATACCGCTGGGAGAAATTTGTCCAGTGTTTATTCAATTTGATAAAGATCACATTCCTTTTCTCCATCTTGACCTAATTTCATGTTTTCGCTAGATCAAATATACCAACCATGCAGGGAGTTTGGTAATCTCAGTGTTTGCCTGGTTACATAATCTCAAATTTGGCAAGGGAGAGTCATTGACTCACCTCTTTCTGTTTCTTATCTTTCACAACATTAACACCATTCATCAATGTCCATTGGTCTTCCACTTCCAGTTCCTTCAGCTCTTCTCTTCTCTATTTTAAGTTTAATTTTGTGCAAATAATTTCCACTGTAGTTTTAATATAGCCACATCACAAAACATAAAATCTTTACAGTACACATATGGTTATTGTAGTTTTACGTAGTTGAACTGTCTAATATTATCAATCAAATTTATGTTTTTTTTTGTAAACAATTAAACTAAGTACATCCAGGAAAATTAAGTGTATTCATATAAACATATTCACATATTCCTTCAAATAAATGTTTAAACATATATATGTACACACACACACACACACACACACACACAACCTTTCAAAATGTTGGGTTTGGTAATATTTTAAAATACTTTTGACATAAGTCTTTATGTCGAAGCTACAATTATTTGATCAAAAATACAGTATAAAAGTAACATAATATAGAAAAAACTAAATATTTTCATATTCGTTCACATTTTTATTTTTATTTATTCCTGACAACAAAGCTACATTTTCTGCAGCCACAAATCCAATCTTCCAGTGTCACTCGGTCCTTTAGCCATTTTAATATGATAATTTTATTAAGAAAAATTTCAAATTGTTTTAAATATTTGTAAAATATTCTTAGACAAAAAAATCAATTTGTGACATAAATAATAGCTTTTATCCACACGATTCTCTCAGTTAAATGTACATCCCTTTTTTCATAAATGTTCCCTTTTTTATCCTTAACTTGGTGCTTGTGTTTGTGTCTGGATATTAATGTGTTAATAGTGAATAGAATTGAGATGCCAGCATAAATGTGTGTGTGTTGGAGAGTGCGGGTGTTGGGGTGGAGGAGGTGTCAGTGTTAGATTCTGGTGTGGATGAGGTAATGTGGCTCTTGAAGCTTACTGTGACTCCCCCTTTACACACACACACACTTTCTCTGAAGGGTGATGAGTGATATTTGGCTGTGCCTTCTTGGTCGGCATTGACATACAATGCGACTTTACATCCAATCATTAGAAGAGAAAGATGGCGCGACATGACCTCCAATCCGACCACAAACGGTTCCTGTCAGCGCTTACATTTTACCCATCCATTTACATTTATTACTTTAGTACATTTAGTGCAAACTCTATTCGATGCCAAAATTAATCTTTAGTTAGAAGTTGACCTGGTTGTTCTTTTGACTAAGAGAACAGATACTGTTCATTGCATTCTGGGTCCACTGGCCCTCTTATACGGCTCCCGCTTAATGTGTAAATTCCACTGCAATGTGTAAACACCATAATGGTGTTATTCCTTTACTGGTTCACAGCCGTAGGTGTTATGAAGGGATCATTTTAGCATTATTACAAAATAATTATTGTGTCAACACTTGGTAGAGGTGTAGAGAAATTGCAGTGGGACTGTAGCATCCCTGATCTTCCCCCTCCACACACATTGTAATTTCATCAGCAATAGCTTTTTTTTCTTCTTCCTCTATTCATCAGGAATGGCTTTTCTGGGGTCATTTGTTCTCCATCTTATGACACTGAATGTTGTATATCAATGCAATTCTAGTTGTAGTATTTCTGAATTCAGTTTTTCATCCATGTCGTGGCTGACAACATGAAAGGTATTGTCAAAAGCTTTTGGAAGTACTTGAAAGACTAAAACTTAAACCGAAGGAAATTATAAAACAGCATTGTAGTTTGTGAGGGAAAAACCATGGCTTTGGTTCTACGTAAATGGCGCCTCAACAATGACTTGTTTTCTGCTAGTTGTGTATGAGAATCAACAGTTGGGTGGCAAATGGTGTCAGCAAATAAGTGTTTCCTTGGACAAACAAAATGAGCATTTTTTAAGCCGAATCCTGGAGACAATTGTAGAGATTTGTGTAATGCAGTATACAAATAAATGTTAGAATGCTTCCATTACATTTTAAATGGCAAACGTGTGTTAACATTCAAAAGTTTGGCATCGGTAAGATTCTTTAAATGTTTTTGAATCAAAAAAATTTGCTCAAAATATTATTGTAAAATATTATTACAATTTAACTGTTTTCTAATTTAGTATTTTTTAAGTGTAATTATTTATGAAAAAGCTGAATTTCCAGAAACATTTCTTTTCACTATCAATGTTGAAAACGGTTGTACTGCTTATAGATGTTTTTGTGGATGGACCATGATATAGTTTTTATTCTCTGATGAATAGAAAAAAAAAAAGGCATTTAAATGTTTTATAGCATTTTAAATGTCTGTCAATTCTGGCCAATTTAATGCATCCTTGCTGAATAAAAGTATTAATTTGTCTCTTAAAAAATGTATTGACCCCAAACTTTGTAATGGTAGACAGTGGGAGATTTTCAAAAATCAAACTGAGTTTGAATGGAAAATGAATGCTTCAGCAATATAAAAACTGTGGTGTTGCTGTGTTTTAATAAATAAGTGAAAAAAGAAAAAATAAATACAGACGTATAGTCTCGTACGTCTCCCTCTCTCTTTCCCACTGCTCTGGTTTTTATTGCGAGTGAGTTCCAGCTATGAGACAGACTGGCCTTTGGTCTGAGATCAGGCGTTGGCTTAAAAAGCCCAGAACGTGGTACTGTATATCCTAATAAAAGCAGGAATGGGCTCCGACCATGTCTGCGAGAGCTGAGAGCAGGAGAGCCCGAACAAAAGCCCACACTGCCAGCAAATTTTATAACATGCTAAAGTCTGACTAGCACTTGTCGCTAATATATAGCCATTGTAAATTCCCCATTTAATGTTTTGCTGGCGACTGGTTTTATTGGTTGTCCTGATGACAGACATTGTAGCTGTTTTTTGTTTCTCCATGATACTGAACCCTTTATCAGTGCTCGTTTCATCCAGTTCGACTCTCCCTCCTTCCCACCCTCCCTCCGTTTTGTCTTTTGTATGTCTGAAATGAGTGATGGCCTTTCTATATTAAATTCCTGCTTCTCTTGCTCTTGCATGTTTATGTCCCTAGAGCTCAAATGCACAGTTCAGTATGTCCTAATGCTAAATAATGATTATACTGTGACTGGTCAGTTTGAGTTAACCAATACATAAGCATTTATGTGATTTCACATAATGTTATATTTTGTCATAATTTTACTACAAATCTGACATTGCACAAATTGTACATCTGTTGTAATAATGTGTCCTTTAGAAATGTGATACTTGGATGGAATGCTTTGGGTTTTGCAAAAAAACAGCTTTTTCAGCTGTACTATTCGACAGTATGTCATAATTAAAAATGTTATTGACCTACTTTAATGTATGCATCTTGAACTTGATGTATATAAAAAGCTTTTTCTTCCACAGGCAAGTATTGCCCACTTACGACAGCCTGGATGAGCCCTCTGTGAAGAGGATGAGCACAATATTCACCTCCTCGCTCAACGTGGTCACGACCTTCTACATCACAGTAAGTGTGAGAGAGCGTTCATCAACTGCTAACTGATTATCAGCAGCTTGTTGAGGCTGATAAAATAACTATTACATTTATTTTTGGGTTTTTACCTTTTCAACTGAAGTGACTAGTTAAATACTGAATTATTTAGTCCAAAATGCAGCCTTGGTGAGCATAAAAGCATAGTGAGCATCCAAAATCAACCATAATTTTTTTATTCATAGTATATATATGTTTAAATATATACAGACTGTAGTGAGTAGAAAAACGTATTACACTTGCAGCTGCTCTGTCCTTATTGGCTCCTGGAAGCATGTTACTCATACACGTTAAAGAAATGAGGATTCAAGGGTGGTAGAGTTGTTGTCTGCTCACGTTCTTTCTCTTAGATCCATATCCGGGCCCACAGGTGATTGCCCTTCCCCTGTTGTGTGTGGTGGGAGCACACTGATACCCTGGAATGTCCTCCCGGTTCTCTTTCGGAGCTCAGAGGAACAGAGAGAACTCAAGCAATGGGGTCAGATTGACTGGCACACTCTTCTGTGACCCACGTGCACCGACACGCTCCATCAACATCAAATGCTGTTTCTCTTTTATTCCTTCATAAATATTTTCAGGGCCACTTTGTGTGGAATGTGATTTAAGACATCGTCAGAATGTTTCCAGTCCCCATTCTCTTCTCTGAAAGCTGGAGTATAAACGTTACCTTGAGAGATAATATTGCTCGAGATTTTTTTTTTTTTATGGAGTGTTCTTTGTATTCTACTTTTATATTTCATCATCTTTTTGCTTTTTTCTCTTTGAACAAAAGCTGAATTGAATCAGGGGAGGATTTGTAGCATAGAATAGCGAGGGAGTTTTGTGGCGGGCTCAAGGACTTCTGTCTGGTGTTGCTACTGAAGGGAACCTTTTCCTCTGTGGATAGATCAAGGCAAGCAAGGTCTGAGAGGGAAGGCACTGCTTTGTTTCTCTGTTGAGAGGGCCTTCAGGGGTCCAATTTAAAGGTTTAAAGACCTTTGAAAAGCAGATTGCTGTTTTTCATTACGTAAAAACAATATCATTTCAATCAGGAGGTGTTGAGAGGTCATCAAAGAGACATAGATTTCTGTTGGGCTACTTCTGTACGATGCCATAAGTAGTATTAGTCCTGTTCATTTCAAGCTGGATCAAGTGACCCAGTATGAAATTATCTGATTGCTCAGTCGTAAAACATACTGAAGTGGAAAGTAAATGTAGCAGATGTTCTCCCCCTTGTTTGCATCCAAACAAACATTAAAGTTATGATCCAGCTTTTTTAATAAAAAATTGCAGTGAATATATTTAAACATGGACTGTGCTGAGGTGGCAAAAAATGTTTTGATGATTTTTTTTATTGAACATAAAAATTTATTTTTGTGCTCCGAAAAGGATAAATGTATTTCTTATCTGATATTTAAATTAAATAAAATTAAATTTATGCATTTAGCTGACGCGTTTATCCAAAGCGTCTTACAGTGCATTCAGGCTATCAATTTTTACAAATCATATTTAGGCTTTAATTGAATTATGAGTCCTTCATAAGATGCTTAACTATACTTTGTGTTGTATTCATCCAGGTGGGCTTCTTTGGCTATGTGAGCTTCACTGATAACATTGCCGGGAACGTACTGATGAACTTTCCATCAAACCTGGTAACGGAAATGATCCGTGTGGGCTTCATGATGTCTGTGGCTGTGGGCTTTCCCATGATGATCCTGCCCTGCAGACAGGCCATCAACACCATGCTCTTCGAGCAGCAGGTAACACCTCCTTCCTAAAATACAGAGACAGCGATATATTTTCATATATAACAATCTATTTTGTATATGTGTATATATATGTGTGTGTGTGTGTGTGTGTATATATACATATAGATTTTTCAACACCATTTTTCACCAAACTGCATGTAACATTTACGTTTGAGATCCTGTACAGTGTAGAGTTGGATTGATCTATTATGAAGTAGAATTGTGACAGGACCTGTGATTGTGAAAAGTCCCTGTGATGTGTACTGTGTCTGGTTGGAACTGGTTGTACATATCACCAACAGCGTCCCAGTTTGTCCACCAGTTTAACTCACAAAATATACCTGTTTTTTTAAACATACCATAATTCTTTGCCCATGTATAAAATCATTTATTTGGCACCATCTGGACATTGTCTGGACAAACTCAGGTGTCTCCTTCCTGGTGCACATAAACTGCACCAGCTGCAGAAGTATTTTGCTAAATTTAATGGACTCAATAAAAACTTCATTGAGCCGAACCTATTTACACAGGACTGATGTCAGGACCAAGTCTGGTCTCAGTCAGCATGCATTTGCCTGCTCTGTCCCGCAGTATAAATCCCTTGAGTCCCAAAGTCTCCTTCCACCGCACAGACACCCATGATCCAGCTTCGATGGACAGCAGACTGCTGGGTCACTGAGAGATTCAGGAGGAAATAAAAAGGGCTGGATTGATGAAAAAAGGTCCAGATCTCCTCCATAAACCAGCCAAGACATTGGCTCGCTGTCTCACCAATGCTGCCACGCTGAATCAGCTCGAATCATGGCTAGATTTGCGGTCGGCCGAAGGGTTTTATGCTGTCGTTAAATCTGGCATTTTGACAACAGAGCGGAGGGAGGTTTATAAAGCTTACACGCCAAACTCAATATCCTTACATGCATTACACTTGTTCAGCCATAACAGAGGCTTGGAGAGCAACATGTGTGCCTGGAATCTAGTAACAGGTTTGTGAAAGTGCTCTGTTTGTCTCTGTTTTTCAGCAAAAGGATGGCACCTTTGCTGCAGGTGGGTACATGCCACCCCTCCGTTTCAAGAGCATCACTCTTTGCATTGTTTTTGGCACCATGTTGGGCGGCATCCTTATTCCTAATGGTAAGTGTTTGTGTGTGCACATATGTTTTACTCGGTTCCTAATACCCCCATGACGACACACCCCACTTCATCTCTCCTTTTAAAATATCTCTCCTTCAATCACTTTTCCTTCCTCTCTATATCTTCCATTCATTATCAGTGGAACAGGATGATAAAGGTGTGTTTTAGGTAATGGTGGGGTGGGCCATGTTTTATTCATTTTCATGGAGATTGGCTGTCGCTGGCTTGGCTCCGTTTGGCTCAGTGGGCCCAATTAGACTAATAGAGAAGGGAAGGTGAGACTCGCAGAGACGATTGAATGGGGGAAAGGCGTAGCTCTGTCCTCCATGACGGCTCCACTGGCCTGTGTCCTCACGGCCACAAATCCAACCATAGGGAAGCAGACACTGCAGGGCATAAATTTGAGTAAAACAATATGGCTGCTCTCAGGATGAAAAACACCCCCTGGGCCCACTGCCCAGCCTTGCAACACAAGGGCAGCGTGGAGGAAGGATGGTAGGAGGCAGATAGAAGGATGGGGGGGAGCGTGTGATGGAGCGGTCTGGGGAGAAAGACTGATGAAGGATGGATGTTGTGATTCATGGGATGAGATGGTGTAGATTGCCTATGCAATTGTTTCCGGTTTAAACTGCCTCCTAATGCTGTGTCTGAATATAGCGCAGGCTGGAATAGATTTGTACACTTACTTGTTTTATTGTTTGTATATTAAAGCAAATAGCCACCTAAGGCTGCAGTGTCACAGTGATTTTTAAAACCGTTCAAATGGTGTTTTACATGAGACTTACAGTGAGCGTCAAGTTAAGTTTAAATATAGGCCTAGTAAAAACAAATAAGATCATTTCACCTGTTCATGTTATCAAGTTTGTTCAGGCTTGGGTTTAATAGGAGATTTTTCTTGAGTACCAAATCAGCATTTCAGAATGATTTCTGAAGAATCATGTGACACTGAAGACTGGGGAAATGGCTGCTAGAAATTCCATGTAATTTATCAAGAATAAATTGCATTTTTAAAAGTATTATGACCAATGATTGCAAGAAGAAATTTGTTAGCATTAATTGGAAGTGAATGATTGTAATTCTTAATTGCATAATTCTGACAACAGTGTGTTCTTCCAAGTAATTTAGCTCATTAGCCGTACCTTTATTTTGGTTTTGTAACGTAACAAATAAGAATGTTTGTGTGTGTGCCATAGTGGAGACCATCCTGGGTCTGACTGGAGCCACCATGGGCAGTCTGATCTGCTTCATCTGTCCAGCTCTCATCTACAAGAAGATCATGAAGAATGCCTGGACCGCACAGGTACAGCACACCTGTATATATATTATTTTAGTAATATTATTTTAGTAATATTATTTTAATGTTTTTTTAAATATATGCAGCCTTGGTAAGCATAAGATAATTTTTGTAAGAAACAAATCTTACTGACCCCAAAGTTTTGAATGGAAGTGTAGTTCTTTAAAGCAAAAAGGGCAAAGAATCTAAAGAGAGTGCATACATTTTGTCTGTTTGATATCTGATGTGATCTGAAAGAAGAAGAATGCAGTGGAATTGTGTGTCAGGGAGAAAATGCAGCTGCTCCTCTCTCTTTGTAATGGAGTTTGTCATTAATTTTGATGTCCTGCGAGTGCATTGACTTGCTGTGTGGAGTCATTCCCACAGTGTGTGTGCTGGCACTGTGCCTCAGGCTGTGCCCCTCCGTCTCCTGCCCAAATTACAGATGCCTTTACTCTTTCACTACAGAGTGACAGCAACTGAGGTCTCATCTTAGATGATGTATAACCACATGCTGATGTCATCCTCATCACTTTTATGTTGTGTGGTTTGCGAGCAGCCAACATACTTATGTTCATTGTTCTTTAGTGCCAACTATGCCACATTTCCATGCCTATAAGTCTCTGCCCACAGGGTTACTTCCCAAACTCTGGAGTCCACCCAAATGGATGGCGTTCCTGATATTTGGGCAAAGACCATTCCATAAGAACCATTCCTTTTTGTAATATTGAGCATAGGATATGTTTGTGTTGGCATGAGCGGATGATGTCACTCTGCCTTGTCTCATGCCAAGCAGCCTGACATGTCCAGGTCCACCATTGCAGAAGGAATAACCTCAGATCAGCGGCAGAGGAACTGGGAAGGGCCTGCTTTAATAGATTTCATCAGCGCTTGGGGCACCATTGATGTGACTGTAGGACATTATTGTAGATTGGATGCCAGCGACACCCTCGCCACCTTTGCATATTGAATTTCTATAGGAATTTGAAATAGTTTAATGAGGGGATGGGGGGAAATTGATTCTATTGTTTACTGATTTGAATCCAATCACAGATTTGTTTTTCAAACAAAAAGGTGAAAGTCAACTGTGAGAGTATTGTAACACTGGGACAGTTTAGTTGGGTTAGAGGACCAAACATAGAGCACTAACTTTCTTTTCTCTTTACTTTCTCCTTTCATTTCGTTTTTACAGCTGGTTCTGTGGGTTGGTCTCGGCATCCTGCTCATCAGTACCTTCACCATGATGTCCATTTCCCCCAACGAGCCACAGAAATTAAACCCCCCTCTTGACATCCCTGCAAAAACTGAGAACAAGCCTCCCATCCTCATTGCCCCTGAACTTCCTGAAGTACAAGGTAAATCTATTCTTTATATTTATGAGGAGAAAGTTATCAGCTGACATGACACAAAATAGAAAAGTAAATTCTGAAAGGGACAAGGTGAAATGAATGAGAAGAAGAGAAAGGACAGTGAAGAAGTGCAAATGATGAGCTCCAGTAGCAGGTCTCTCTTGAATCAGTGACATGAATGACACCCTTCAAACCTTAACACTCGCTGTCCCAGAGCAGCAGTGAAACGGGCGCTGGCTTTTTCCCGTTATGGCTCTGATAAGGGGAAAGGGTGATCGAAGGGTGTCCAAATTTGGAAGAGGCCAGAAACTCAGTGTTCCCTCCAACACAGGCTGATACAGGGCAGAGGCTCATAAAAAGGTAGATAGCAGGACCGTCCCAACAACTTTATCCACCATTACCTTTCCTATTCTGTTCTGCCACTTCTCCTTCCTCTCCCTCTCACTCCCTCCTGCTGACTGACACTGGCATTTATCATTGAGCGGACACCCGCTTCCACACCTGTTTCCTGTTTACGGCGTGCTTTTGAGGGCAGCTGTGTGAAAACGTGGGGCTCAAGTGAGTGGAACATGGGGCCCACGGGCATGTAGAGATGTGCGTTTACAGCTGAGGACACACATGCATGCTTTGCTCTTCAGGATTGTAAGTGCCCCCAACCCCCTTTCTGTACACTCTTTCTTCCTTTTCAATCCCGTTTCTTTCTTGCTTTCATAGATAATGTTTATCAAAACTGCTATCGTTTCTCATTGACAATGTATAACTTCTTTCTGCGTATGCATTAATGCTGTCGTGCAGTAGATTATCTGTTATGGTAGTACACTAAAGGCTCAGGTTAAAGGAAGGTGTGGACATTGTAAATATTCAAAGGCTATTTTGCACAGGACAAGTGGCAAGGTTATATGGAAAGTAGTACTGAGCATCCATCTCATACCCCTATTAGAAATCTCTTATATGGTGCGACGCTCATCCTGTTGGTCTTTCATACTTTGCTGCCCTCTACTGGTGTTTGTTTTTATTTTTAGAGAAAGGATTTTTATTTTAAATACATAATCAAGTAGGTAATTTCATTTTCCAATATTTTTTTTCTTCACTTGCGGTTATAGTACTGCCAACTATAGCTAATATTTATATATAAAGCTATATATTTCTATATACTATAGCTAACTATTAAAATTGAAGTTGGACTGTATAAGAAAAATAAAAAAGCAGCCAAGTATCACACTTTTTTGTAATTCTAAAATGTTAAAAAAGGAGAACGGTGTGTCCAAACTCTGTACTGATATTTTACAGACACCACCCAACTAGCTAAAGTGATGTTTTCAGGTATAAAATGCTTACGTTTAACAGTTCAGACATTTTCTGATGAAAAAAACCAAGTTCTGCCTTCCATTCTTGTTTCTCTCAAAAATATCAGATTATAAAATTAAAATAGCTTGTGTATGCCGTTTCATGTTGATTTTAAATGTTATCTTTACACTGCCATAATGAAGACCCGTGCAGTGTTGTTATAACATAATTTTGCTTGATTCTGGTTTGTCTGAACCCAAAGTAGGGTCTCCTGAGAACCATGGGTTGAGAAGCATAGGTCTGGGATAAATTTGAAATTTTTGTCACCATGAACAGAGACTTAACATTATTATTTTATTATTGTATATTGTGACTGACATGTTTAATCTGTGTGATGCTAGTGCAAGAGAACAAACTGGAACCTGATCCAGGAGAGAAGCCAGATAGGCCACCAATTGAGGTTGAACAGCCAGCAGAGAAGGCAGCAGCAGAGCCCCCTCAAATTAAAGTACCCGTGGAAGTGGCTGAGCAAAACAATAAGGATGATAAGGTTCAGCTGGACCGCCCTGAAGCAGGTAATGCAGGTAAAGCTGTGTAATTTAAATGGTTTTGTGATGGATGAGAACATGTGAGCAGTTCTTGAGATCTGGCTTCTCTTCTATAGGTGTTGCGGTCCCAGAAGGGGAAGCCCATCGCCATGAGCCGCCCAACCCTCATGACAGAGTTCAGATAGAAGAGATCAAAAACCTGCAGGAACTGGAGGACGAGAATAAACAACCTATAGTTGTGGAGGGGGAAAAGAAACTGCCTGCTGGCGAGGAGGAGGAGCTTCTTGCTGAGCAGGGGGCGGGGCAAGCACAAGAGGCGGAAGCTGTAAAAGAGGAGGAGACTAAAGAAAAAGAAGATATGGTGAAAAGGGCTGTCGATCAGGACCAGCATGCAGTTAATGAAGTGTTGGACAAGGCAAAAAATCCTGAGGATCTGAAGAAGGTTGAACCCTTGGTGGTAGATAAACAACCAGAAGTGCCTGAAGTGAAGGAACAGCATGGTGAGAATGAAGCAGCCCAAGAGAAGAAGCCAGAGGAGATGGACAAAGCCCCTGAACTCCAGGGTGAAAAATGTAAGTGATAACACAAATGCATCTGCTTAGCAACTCTGGCAACCACTCAGATCTTAAGAAAATGTTTATTGTACATGACTGATAAACTCTAAGTAGCTTGTATACATCATCTTTGACCTTTTGTTTTTATTCATATTCTGTTGATATGACATGGCACATCATAAGGTCCAAGCGTATGACCTTTTCCACTCTGTAATGATTTGTTCATTCAATGACTGCTTCCTCCAGTGAAAGATTACAAGGAACAGAAAGTTGCAGATGAAAAGGATGGAGGGGTGGACAAGGATGCAGATGGGGACAAGATGGAAGGTGAGTGCTTTATCCATCAGAACATTGACAGAACATTGTCCAGAATCTATAGGAAATATGGCATGAAATATAGACCACATAAAGAAAAATAGTGTTTTCAGTTCAGTCATTCAGTCAGATGTTTGAGCTCACTGATGCGATCTTTGCTTCTCTTTGCCTGTTTCTGTTCTACTTCATCACTCCTGGCTTGACGGTTTTGAACTGACTTTATTTTGATATTTTCAGATTTCATTGAAATTTTAGTTTAAGTTGAACTTTTCTATTTAGCTTTATTTTTATTAGTTTCAATTCATCTTGAATTTTTGTTAATTGCCAAGACAACATTCCTTAATGTAACATAATTTTTTTTTTTTTATTTCAGCTTTATTTAAAAATGCCGAAAATTAGTTTTAATAGTTTTAGTTAACCATAACAATACTGGTAATAGGTCATCAAGCAATACAATTCAATTCTTTCGTCACTGATATGTAAAACCTACCTAGTGCTAAGTTTATTAGTTGGCCACTAGACAGTAGCTTTATGAACCAATGTGCTTGTCATAACTGTCATAACTTTTATTATATTGTTTATTTTTGCATGACTAGAACACAGTATTGACCAATTAGCATCAATGACAGATCTGTTTTGTAATGATAAATTATACCCTATACCTTTTAAAAAAATTTAGCAAAAAGTTAAACGTGTCTTTTGCACTGTACAACTTGCTTTTTTTTTCCCCAAAAGCTTGTTTTACTTTCTTTCAGCAAACTGGCCAACATCTGAAATGTCACATTGCATTGCTGCACTCAGATATACTGCAAAGATGCACCAAATCTTAAATCTTTCTCTTTCACCTGGCTTGTTTTTTATTAAGGCACTTGCCCTTTGTCTGCTGTCTTTCTCTCTTTTGTTTCTCGATTTCTGATCTTCCTCCGCCATTCTGTTGTGCCACGGACTCCTGCCTCCTACAGTGATTAAAAAGATTGTTGCAGGTACGAGATGATGTGTCTGCTGTTCTCACTCCACTCTGTCTTCTTTGCTGTTATTTTTAACAGTCATTCTCTCTCACGCTTCAACCCTTATAGCTCTTAATAACCAGTAGTCTGTTAACTGTGTCGATGATACATTGACCATTACTCTAGTTTGTGTCCTATACAATAGCTCTGGAAACATAACTGAACAGCCATCTCGTATTAATTGGCATCTCTAGTCTTTCTCTTGTTTAATGATCAAAGTGATTTAATTGGTAGAATCCCATGTTGATGTTTGTTAGGGTGTCATATCGACTAGAAACCACATAGAAATTCCCTACTAACTGGATAGAAACGCTATCTAGCAACTTCCGAGCAATGCATTACAAATTACCATATTTTCCGGACTATAAGTCGCATTTTTCATAGTTTGGGTGGTCCTGCAACTTATAGTCAGGTGCGACTTATCAAAATTAATTTGACATGAACCAAGAGAAAACATTACCGTCTACAGCCGCCAGAGGGCGCTTAGTGCTTCTGTAGTCTACCACTGAGCAGCATAGAGCGCCCTGTCGTGGCTGGAAACAGTAATGTTTTCTCTTGGTTCTTGGTTCTATTTTAATGGTGTGCGACTTAAATATGTTTTTTTTTCCTCATCATGACGTATTTTTGGACTGATGCGACTTATACTCTGGTGCGACTTATAGTCCAAAAAATACGGTACTCAAAACAACATAGCAATCTCTTAGTAAACCCCTAGTGATTCCCTACTAACCGCATAAAAACATCCTAGAAACCACCTAAAATACTTACCAGTGTTAACCTGTGGAACTCAGAACAGTACTACTGAACATAGCTTAACAAATAGTGGGAAAGTTATCAGGCAACCTACAACATCAATAGATGTTGTAGATTTTTATGGATATGCACAACTAACATTTTCTTCAGACTGACAAGTATGTTTCACCACAGTTAATTACACTCTCGTATGCATCCTACAATATATTCATTGTAACTTCTCTTTTTCTTTTCTGCTTGGCTGATCCCCAGAGGGTCAGTTGGACCATGCTGTGCTGCTCCAGGTAATTAAGGAGCAGCAGGAACAGCAAAAAAGGCTTCTGGACCAACAGGAAAAACTCCTGGCTGTGATTGAGGAGCAACACAAGGAGATCCACCAAATTAAGGAGGTTGAAGAAGAACCAAAGGCAGCAGAACAGCAGAAAAGACATGTGGACCATGAGGAAAAACAGTTAGATGTGAATGAGGAGGTTCATCAAGTAAAGGAAGGAGAAGCTGAGCCAAAGGTAGCAGCAGGTGAGTCAGCAAGCGTAGACAATTTGTCTAGACATAAAAGATGAACGTTTTTCTGGTCAAATAAAATGTTTCAATTAACCTTTAGTGTTTCCAGTGTTGGTGCTTCCTGCTGAAGTGATCTTGCATGCAGTGCAGTAATCAAATACATCATGTCTTTTTTAGGAGAGGGTGTAGGTGAAGTGGAGGACGTAGCTGCAGCTGACGCAGTACCTGAAGTCCCAGAAGCAAAAGAGGCTCATGTCGCAGGTGGTCTTCCCAACAATGCCCTTGAATTGGTGAAAGATCCCAAGGAGGAGGAGCTGAAAAATGAAGCAGGGCACGATGGAGCACTACCTCCAGAGGTCGGTGCCCGAGGTGTTCCTCTGCGTTCTCAAGAACCAGAACTGCCCAAAATCAATCCTGGCTCTCTTGCAGAAGAGGAGGAGAGAGTGAGGCAGAAATTGGCCCAACTGGAGGCAGAGAAGGAGAAAATAGAGAAAGAAAAGCTGGAGAAGGAAAGGATTGAGAAAGAGGTACAGGCCCGTGTCGAAAAGGAGCGGAAGGAACGAGAAAGACGAGAGGAACTGGCACGTGAGCACGAGTTAGAACGTGTGCGGCAGCAAAAGGAACAGCTAGAGAAGGAAAGGCTTGAAGCAGAGAGATCGAAACTTGAAAGAGAGAAGATGGATAAAGAGATCATGGAGCGGGCCGAGAAGGAGAAAAGATTGTTGGAGCAGAAGGAGCGGCTAGACCAGCTGCAGCGGGTCATTGATGCCCGACATGTGCAGCAGGGCAAGGGTAGTCTCGAGGATGAGAGTTTGAAACAGGAACGAGAGAAGACCGAGAAAGAGATCATGGAGCGTGCAGAGAAAGAGAAAAGGATACTCGTGCAGGAAGAACAACTAGAAAAACTACAGCAGGTCATTGATGCAAAGAAGGATGATAATGCACCCCAAGCGGAAGTCCTGCAGATGCCTAAGCAACAGGGAGCCAGGGACTTGAAGGAGAATATAATTCCACCAGAAGAGGTGAAGAAAGAGGAAAAGAGGAGCAGAGAGGATGGAGGGCTGGAACTTAAGAGGAGACGCAGAGCCGTGGACCCCGAGGGCGGAGGAGACGCTGACCTGGATCTTCTGCGGGACACAGGAGGTTTAGATTTACATGCTGACCTAAAGGGGCAGCTCCTGGCGGGACCTCTGATTCACACACGCCAGCTTAAACAGACGTTTCAGAGTCAGGAGAATGAAGACTAGAAGTAGGTTGGTCTTCTGGAACCCAGTGGACCTCTCAGTGGACCTCTCAAATGCTTAAGTGATTTGGCAGTGAGAAGAAACTCTTTCCTTCTCATTTGAAAAGTTATTGCCTTTATCTAAGACATAACATTCCTTTTGGGTTCATGATGACAGTTGGCACTTTGATTTGATCCTTTAGTTGTCCGTCGGGAACACTGAATCCGTAGACCCTTATGAGCTTCCATTATTGTTTTGTGTGAGATTTTGCTGAATCTGGTGCAATAAAAGGAATGTCTGATGTAATAAACTGAGCAGGCATCACATTAAAAACGGACCTTGATGGGCACACAGGGCATTTCAGAATATTGTGTTTTGGACTGTCGCATAGAAAAACAGCACAAGTGTACCCCCTTGTGGCTGCTATGGTAAATTGTATTGCAAGTTCTAAAGTGTAATGTCACTGTTGCATATTTCCTTTTTGAAGTTTTATCTTCTGTGAATAAAACTAAAAGCCATATTAACATGAGATGCTGTTATAAAAAAAAATATATATTTTATTTTCTTCTAGGAACTTTGTTTTCTTCTTTAGGAACTATAGACCATTTACTGTACCTTAGTGTTTTCAGTCTGCTATTCTGTATATTGAAACTGGAGTTAATGTTACCTTGGCCATCATGTTCAGTGGTCCGTCTGGTTGCTTGAATAGTTCTCATCTGTATCTACGATAACTCTGTATGCGTGCGTGCGTGTGTGTGTGAGGGTGTGTCTTCAGGAACAGATTTTCCTTTCATATAGTTAACTATCAGAACGAGTAGTTAGTCAGACCAGCTATAAGTGAATGAAATATTTGTATGTATGTTTTTTTTTAAATTTAGGCTTCTTTTGGTTGTTTCAGTGTGTTTAACTTGCCTGTGACTCTGTTTTATTACTTTGTGAAAGTACTCAACCCTCATCTTTTGAGGTTGATCTTAAACTGGAGCATATATTCTGGATTTAGTGTGAATTTAACATGAATGTTTCCCACAGTCAATTCCTTGTTTTCACTGTGCAGTGGGTTTCTTGAGGGTTGCATTACTTTTCTCGTGAACATTCCATATTTTTGCCTGTGAAAATTTGATTCTGGTCAGTGCCTTATGGGGTTTCTGTTTTGCAGTGATGTGTATGTGAAGTCTGTTACATCCACACTGTGTGTGGATTGAAACTTTTTGTCTGCATTTTCTATACCTTGCTGGTTAAACTTGTCACTGACTTTTCTCTTGATGAACTTCCTGATCTCGCTTTTGGAGATCTTTTTCTTATTTAAAAAAGAACATAAATATATAGAGGTATGAGTATGAGTTTAATGGAATCATGTCTCTCTTACTTGTCAGTAACACTGCTCAATTATCCATATACAGGTGTTTAGTTACCAGATGATGTGTAGATCTCTTAAAAGAGTTACATGTTAGCAGATTTCAGAGGTTGATGACTCTTTGACCCAAACATTTTATTTTGTTCTTTAATTGGGATAAATTAATAAATTATATAACAGCAGCTCTTTGTGAAATATTCTTTGTGTCGCTTACATCATATTTCTGCCGTTCCTTTTTTTTTATGTTTACAAATTGTATGTCAATTATCCTTCAAATTCAGGGTTTTAGGTTAAAAAAAAATTATAGTGCTGAATAAATGGTGAGATGTTTTCAATTCATTTTTTTCAAACTTTTTTTTTTCTGTTCACTTGAATAATCTTGAACTATCCTATTTAGTCTCTCAATTAAATAGAAAATAGAAATGTTTAAGACATTTAAACTCTTAAAATTCCGTATAATAAAGACATTGTGGAATGTAAAGCTCATTGTGCACAGAACTGAACGTCTGCATAAACCTTTTAATGTCAAGACAAGTTCCCCCAAACCATTCGATTTTATAGCCAATTTGGACCAAACACAACTGTTTCCACAAGCCCATTCTTTTTCAATTAACACCTTGTAGTGCACTGAAAAAGTGTGAATGAAGCCCATATGAAGGAAGGCCACAAACAAAGCTGAAGCATAACCTGTAAGATGTCTTTTCTTATAGAAATACAGGTTATTGCTTTGCTACACATTTTTATACTGCTGTTCTTCGTTCCTCTAATTGGCTGGTTGAATTGTTTGTTGATCCCCACTCATTAGTGGCTGCCTTTATAGCCCTTCTATCAATTAGCATGTGGCTAATGAGGGTGCAGCTGGTGCAGGAAGGGTGGATTTAACAGTGGCACGGCTTTACATTCCATACGAGATGACTAAGAGCCCATAATCTTTTGTGGTGCCAGTGACATACACCCCACGGATACACATTAATCAGCTGGTCTTTCATGTTTCACCCAGCTTTTGTTTGATTGGAAACAAAAAACCCTAAAACCGCCATCCTAGATTTCAGGAGCGAGTCCAAATTTGGAGTCTGACTCGAGTGCTGATCTGCGATCGCCATTCAAGGACGTGGTAATGACCACCCATCACGTAACACCTCATATCTCATTTCTCATTTTGCCACTCCCTCATCAGATACACACCCCAAACAACACAGAATGTCTGGTTATCATTAGTCTGTCTCTTTTATCCCAATTCTAAAATATAGATACATAGAAAAACAGCAAAGTAATGATGCAGATGGTGATATAATTCCATCCAAACTGCCTCTATATAATGTTATGTCTGAACAAAGGATGGAATTATGATTTCACTTATATATATATATATATATATATATAAGACATTTCATTATGGTATTCTGCACAAAACAATTATCCATTTGAAACACATTACTGTATATTTACAGAGAGGGGAAAAAAAGACAAAAGATACTATAAAAAAAGAAAGATATTTATCCCTAGAAGTGTTCCACTTGTTAATTGTGATTTCCAGCATTCTTCACTTTACTCCCTTTTTTGCCTGCAAATATAAAACAATTAATTAAATATCTCTGCAAAATATATTTATAAACATTAGTATTAAATGTGTAATTTATTAATAACTAAACTATTCAACCATGTATATAGTAAATAAATACAAAAATGTCTAATGTTTGTGTATATGGGATATGTCTTAAGAAATACTTAATAACATAATCGCAAAAAACACTCACAGCTGATTGAAAGCAGCTTTTCAGTACTTCAAATTCTTTGGCACACATGTTTTTGGTCAGATCCTGTTTGCCAGTGGTTGAAGAGGCGACACATTTTCCATAAGCAGCTGCCTGATAATATAATCATAGAAAAACAGACAGATGTACAAACAACAACAAAAAGATGAATGCATAATATAATGCATCAGATATTTATGTATAAAACAATATTGAGGAAGGAATGCTGGCTGAACGTGTACCTCTCCTGAACACTGAGCCATCAGCTCCGGGAAGAGTCTCATTCTCGCTCTGCTGCGAGTGCAAACATTTGAACTACATTGTAAAGAAAAAAACTACAGTAGTCCTTCTATTTAGCAGCAATCTGTTAATAACCCTACGTTCATGTATTTAAATACCACTGTAACGGTTCATAGATGCAGGTTGTATATTCTACACAGACAGCGCCATACTTGACCTCTGAGATAACACGTGTAAACCTCCCATTGACGAGGAAGAGTAACTGGCCAATCAGAGCGTTAATCTGGCAGCAGAAACAGGAGCACTACTTTATGATTTGTGTTTTTTTTTTTTTTTTTTTTTTTTTTTTCAGCCCTATACACTTCCAAATGACAACAAAGTTAATTTTGGAGAATATTTAGATCGTGGAAATTAAGTGTCCGAATATTAGATACCTTAAAAACCTTAATAAATAGCAAATAAACGTATATATATATATATATATATATATATATATATATATATATATATATATATATATATATATATATATATATATATATATATATATATATATATATATATATATATATAAGACACAGGCGCAAGTGGAATGTAAAAAAACATGGTGACAGAAATGCATTTTAAGAAGATATAAAGGGCGACATATTGCATCACCAAAAAATAAGTCGATATATTGATTATTGCAACAGGCCTAGGTAGGGTCTCCTTTTGCTTCAATAACTGCCTCAATTCGGCGTGGCATGGAGGTGATCAGTTTGTGGCACTGCTGAGGTGGTGTGGAAGCCCAGGTTTCTTTGACAGTGGCCTTCAGCTCATCTGCATTTTTGGTGTTTCTAATTTTTCTCTTGACAATACCCCAAAGATTCTCTCTGGGGTTCAGGTCTGGTGAGTTTAATGGCCAGTCAAGCACACCAACACCATGGTCATTTAAATAAATTTTGGTGCTTTTTGCAGTGTGGGCAGATGCCAAATCCCACTGGAAAATGAAATCAGCATCTTCAAAAAGTTGATCAGCAGAAGGAAGCATGAAGTGCTCCAAAATTTCTTGGTAAACGGGTGCAGTGACTTTGGTTTTCAAAAAACACAATGGACCAACATTAGCAGATGACATTGCACCCCAAATCATCACAGACTGTGGAAACCTACCAGTCGCTGTGATTTTGCCAAGTAAGACATGTTCCTGGATCAACATCTTTTGATGATCCTGGGTCAACATTATTGTCCAAAAGATAGACTTAACCCAATCCCTACCCCTAAACCTAACCCTACCAATAATGTATTCCTAAAATCGGAGGGAAATGATTGCTGATTAACGAGTGCAGAAGCACCTAACCCTTATTGTAAGCCTAAAACAGATATTTCCTGAAAAGTTATATCTCAGTTCTGATTGGTTGATTTGAATGTTGTACTTGGGGAAATCACGCTCACCAAACCTAACACTGGACTTCAAACAACTTGGGCTATGAACCTCTCCACCCTTCCTCCAGACTCTAGGACCTTGGTTTCCAAATGAAATACAAAATTTGCCTTCATCTGAAAAGAGGACTTTGGACCACTGTACAACAGTCCAATTCTTCTTCTTCTTAGCCCAGATAAGACGCCTCTGACATTGTCTGTAGTTCAGGAGTGGCTTAACAAGAACAATACGTGAACTGTAGCCAAATTCCTTGACACGTCTGTGTTGTGGCTTTTGATGCCTTGACCCCAGCCTCAGTCCGTTTCTTGTGAAGTTCACTCAAATTCTTGAAACGATTTTGCTTGAAAATCCTCATAAAACTGCAGTTCTCTCAGTTAGCTGTGCATCTTTCCTTCCACTCAACTTTCTGTTAACATGCTTGGATATAGCACTCTGTGTATAGCCAGCTTCTTTGGCAATGAATGTTTGTGGCTTACCCTCCTTCTGAAAGGTGTCAATGATTGTTTTCTGGACAACTTTCAGATCATCAGTCTTCCCCATGATAGTGTAGCCTAGTGAACCAAACTGAGAGAACATTTTAATGGCTCAGGAAACCTTTGCAGGTGCAATATTATATATTATAATATATTATAATTTGTTGAGATCGTGAATTGGTCTCAGAAAAGGCCAAAATGTTTGTACTAATCATTTTACACTGGACTGGCTCACAAAAAGAAAGATTGTGCAAAGATTGGCAACGCTTCGTGCGTAAAAACATCAGCTTCAGACAAAGTAGCCAAATTAACATGTCATATTTTGTTTTCCAAAAGATCTTCTTGGCACTCTGTAAGGCTAATGTTGCTAAAGCCATTGTCTCTGCCTGTTTTCACTGATGCTGCCTTCACGTGCTACCAGAATGATTGTAAATAACAATGTGGTAGTTAAAAATTGCATATGAAAGCAATGTGAAATCGACTGCTTGAATTTGTCGAGCTCATAATGTGATAGTACGCGAAGGCACCATGAAACCAGCTATATGTCGTTATTTTTTTTGCGCCGTGCTGGCATGCTCCCCATCTGTGTACTTAATTTACACGGCATCAGTGTAGCCACATACGGATGTACAGTACACACATGGGTTGTAATGTCAGTGCATGCAGTGTCATTGCTAAAATTGTTTACGTCTTAATCCTCTATTTTCTTTCAAATGTGATGTGGTCATTGAACTTGTGTCTCGCAAACTCCAGCATCACACACAAATTGTCCAGATGGTAAAGTCTCCTATTCTTTTACCACTTAGACTCAGAAAGTGATTTCAAATAAAAAAATCCTTAATATTTTACTTAACTTGTATGAGCAATTTATATTGATAACATATATCCTTCCTCTAGAGGGCGTTGTGTGCTCTGGTCTGCCTGATTTCTTTAGATTTCCTGTCTCTAGACCATATTTACAATATCACACTTAAACACTTCACAAAACTTAATTGTGAAATTCATTAGCAATTTCTTGGCAAACACTGCTAGCAAAAACTGTTTCTATACCAATTTTTGTTCAGTGTAGTGGTGTTAACTCGGACTAAAAGATTTTTTTTTGTTTAATTGGCTCTTAAGGCAGTTTGAGGCCTTGCTTTGTTGTGTGACAAATTCCAAATGTGACCGTGCCGGATGTCCAACCTCTGCCAGCTCTTCACTTTCAGATCAGCCCTCTGAAACTATAAACGTCCCCTTTGTTCCGGGACAACTAGGAGACAACGTTACCTCTGTTATCCCATCAGAGGAGACCCCATCTACACAACACCTACAGGGTAACAGCACTACACCTGGGTCTCATATAAAAAGAGAAAAAGAAAAAGGGGAGCACAGGAACATGGAAACCTCTAAGATCTCAGAACAACCAAGACTATCACAATTCAGTGCAATGGAGTTAGTCAACAGAAGCAAACCTGTATGTTTGGTTGAGCCAGTTCCTGTCGAGTCAGATGCCCAGATAAGCGTAGAAGCCACTACAGGCACAGACTGTTCAATTGAGAAAAGCTGTGAGAGAACTGCAGGCTCACACACATCTAGTGAGCAACTGTCTGCCTTCTCCTTCCTCAGTCTCTGATGGCAACATTAATTTATGGTTATGTGCTGATTTGGGAGAAAATAACTTCATTCTATTCTAATAATGATATAATAATTGCTGCAAGTGACCATGTTTACATGCAATAAAATGTTAGTCTTCATTAACCTGAGTATCTCATTAAAGCAATATTATGACTTATGCTTGCATTAATCATAATTTTATGTCACATAAACAACTCCTATGTGTGCATTAAATGCTGGAGCAAATAGGAGACTTTGACTTACTTTTTTTTTTTTTTTTTTTGACTTTAAAATTTCATGACCTGCACTACATTGAAAAGTTTGGGATAAGTAGGAATTTTTATTTTTTTATTTTTTTTTTATTAATTTATTTTTTTGGCAAAATCCTTAATCGGCAAGGATGCATTAAATTGATCAAAAGGAACAGGAATTACATTTCTATTTCAAATAAATTAAGTTCTTTTAAACCATCCATTCATCCAAGTATCTTGAAAAAAATGTATCATGGTTTACACAAAAATATTAAGCAGCACAACTGTTTTCAACACTAATAATAATAAATATAAGAATGATTTCTGAAGACTGGATGCTGAAAATTCAACTTTGCCATCACAGAAATAAATTACATTTTAAAATATATTAGAATAGAAAAGTTATTTTAAATAGTTTTTTGCTATATTTTTGTTTAAATAAATGAAGCCTTGGTGAGCATAAGGGACTTTTAAAAACAAAAAAACTAACCAACCCCAAACTTTTGAAGGTAGCATTCATTTTGCACGTCATTGTGTTCTGAATTGTTGTCACTACTATTCAGAATGACTAAGATCTCCAGTAATAAAGAATAGTGGAAAAACATAGACTTCTAAACTTATATACTGACTACATGTATACAGGAATATTCCAGTTGCTGTAAAGGAAATATTTTTTCATGTAAATGTGGTCACAGTATTTATGGAGGCAACATCCACTTTCAGTTGCAACTGCAACATACTTTTTACTCACTGTCTAAATGCTGCTAGTGGTTCACATTAAGAGTTTAGACTGGGAATAAGTCTTGATCATCAGTAATGGTGCATCTCAGATTATTCTGAATTCACCGAGATACATTTGAGAAACCACTCAGGATGCTTTTCTTTTGTGGTGTTACTGCAACGGTTGCTACTTCTTGCACTACAATCTTTCCTCTTACCTAAAGCACTTATGTCTTCCTGTGTGTATTTATAAAATAAGAACAAACATTAACACCCATATTTAGTTTAATCAGATTACATCCTGCCAAAACAAGGTCTACCTTATGTGCAAACATATAAAGAACTGTTTTGTGTGAAAATGTTGCAGTGCTTAAAATGAAGGGCAGAGCCTGAAACAGAAAACAATTAATACATATGTTTTTTTTAAAAAAGCATTATTTTATTTACATCAGCTGAACATTTAATAAAATAACAATGATTGTATATATGCTAGCTATACATTATATACAGTCCTACATACAAAACAATGGTGACTGCAGGCACAATTTCCATCATCAGAAGCTAAAGGTCTTTCCTCACAAAGTATAGTGCCTGGGATGTACAAGTGTTGTGCACAGAGTAGGTTAAAGTACATCAGTATCTCGTACACAATTAGATCACCTGCTTGAAAATGATCCAATTGTCCTCATACAATCTGTTTGGACTAAGCTTCAAGAGTATGTATGTCTAAAATGGACTGAACTATACTAGATTTAGGAGCACTACATTCCTGTTTAGTTTACCATTTTGAAAAGAATCATGTATATTGGTCAAACACAGGCATAAATGGGTTGTATTGATATTTATTAAGGTAAAATATTTAGTATCTTGCGGTCACGTGATACTGTAGAGTGCTAAGTTAGGTGCAAGCTAATTTTAGGTCATCCTGGTCTCCCCATAGAAGACGAGTCCTCGTATTACAGGGAGCGCAGTGACTGATCTAAACTTGTTTATTTCCAGCTCTGATTATTGCAAAAAGAAACCAGGAAATTCTTGTGCGAATATCAGACATGGATTTCAATTTGCAGTCACTGGATTCGCACAATGATTCTCATTGGTTTACACCTAGACAGAGTGCTTCATTATGTACATTAATAGACCTGAGTCCAGCATGCATTTTCAGAATAGTCTCTCTACAAGTGCTAATATCTGGTTTTTTTTCTTTTTTTTCTTTTCTTTAAGGTTAAAGGTAAAGAGAGACTATGTGATATAAAAATTCTAAGGATCTGGCACCAAGTTCCATAAGAAAGTCTGAACCTTCATGGCACACAGAGAGAAATCCTCTAGACCTGAGTTTCGGATATGTAAGCAATCATCAAGCCCCAAAAACTTCGTGAAAGAGTCTAAATTCCAGTCAGAACCAAACCAGAATCTTCTGTTAACACGTTAACTGCATTATTAATCAGAATGATAATCTGGAAGGACTCCAAAGCAGGGCTGCATTATAATCACATGGTTTCTAGTCAGCTCTTAAATACAGGAAATTGTTTGATTTCTTTTCCTTTTCTACACCGGACAAAGGGTATCAGAATTGGCCAAATGCATGTGTCTGAATAAAACATGACCCAGAACTGCAGTAGCACCATATTTGACCGTCTAGTAAAGGGCTTACAAAATCTTGCAACCATTTACAAGATATTTCTTTTAAATAGCACCTATGTGAAGTTCATGGTCAACACATCAAGTAGAGCCCCACATAAACACTATGAACATGAAAAAGTGCTATAAGAAAGAAGACAAAAGCATTTAGACGGCCTATATTTGTGCTAGGCCTTCAAATGGCCAATAATGTCCCTCTAAAAGGTCCCCTGTGCATTGTTCCTCAATGCCAGTGGGTGCTGGAAGAGTTATGTCTGTCCTTGTTGACCACGAGTTTGCAGGCTATTGAAGTGGGCTTCCCTTAAGATACGGTTGATGTGATCATATGAGATGCTGTGGCTCAAGGAGATGGCTGGCTCTTCTGCTGAGATGGTGGGGGCAGTGGGGCTGCAGGGAGCCTGGGATACATGGAGTCCTCTTTGGTCAGTGTTCTGGATGTTGGAACTGGCTCCCGCCATCCGCTCCGGACTACTGATCCCACTGCTGTCACTGCTGGAAGACTGTTGGGTGACAAGGAATTGAGAATAAGAATAGAGGGGTGGTAGAAGAAACGTGGCCCGTTTCTGCCATGGAATAAAAAAACAGGCAACTACAACCTTTTTCAATCTCACAATTCTAACTTTTTCTTGCAACTGCAAATCTATATCTCACAATTGCATGTTATATACTGGTGATTGTGATTTTTACATCTCATAATTCTGGCTTTAACTCTATACTCCAGCACTTTCTCTAGTGTGTACCTTTATGGAATATATTCTAAAATAAACATCAACAGTCTCATTTGACGGTTCTTCAACGAAAGAAGGCTCCTGGCCAACTCTTGTGCCTTCTTACCTCAGAGTCCCAGACATCACGGCCAAACTCAGGGAGAAAGGGATAACCTCCAGACCTCTTTGCCTGGGGCAAGACTTGAAGCTCCTCAGCATCACAGCTGTGTCTGCGTTTTCTGTTGACAGAGATCATCACCTTTGACTATGTTCAACATGCATAGAATAATTATTACTAAGCAACCAGGTCTTTTTGAGCTGATTCTAGACACATATCTTTCTAAGTATTAAGTACCACCATTCCTTAAGCAGTGGGGCAGTGCAGAATTGATTGCAACCATTAGTCATCAATATGTCCACTGCAGGATTATGACTCAGATTTAAGAATAAAAATGTCATCGGCTCAAGAGCTGTCAAAGCTTGATGCTGGATAACAACACAGACTCATTTAACCGATATAGTTGCTAGTCTAGAGGATCAGCCTTCTAAAAGAACATCTAAAAATAACCAGCACACATGAAGTACTACACTAAACCTGCATACACTGTCAACAGCAGCATCATAGATGTCTGCAGGGCATGTGTGTTACATAAATGCATCATGAAACATGCATGGAAACACAATTAGAAGCAAATGATGTTACCTGCTTTCTGTCAACATGTCGTATCTGTGCCTTTGGCAGTCAAATAAGGGTACACAACAAACTCTCTGTCAGAGACCACCGGCTTCCCTTTCAGCAAAATGAAGGGATCTGTCAAGATTCTTCCCTAATGATGAGCGAAATGACAAATGTCATTCACAGTGAGAAGCTGCAGGCACGTTAACATTGCAGTGCAGGTGTACAGAAGACATATGAATATTAATATCTAATAATTCAGGCCTGCCAATATAAGCTTATATGATTATCTTATATGCATTAGGATCCATTAGTGAGATAAACTGAGCTATTACATTCATACTAGAAAAATGATCTCCATAGGGTTGACAAAGAACGGAAGGGAAACACCTTATCTACATAATTTAAATGTAAACGTCTGATGTTAATTACAATTTTTGTCTGACATCACACAAAATAGCTCATATACATAAGTCAATTGATGCAAATCGGTAATGATGTTACAAAAACAGTGCGTTCAGAATGTCACGCAAAGACAGATAGCACAATGCTATGTGTAGTTCACTTTACTTCCTCCTAGCGATAAACTGTTCCTACGAGAGAACAAACGAAGGGATTTGAACGGAATAAATAGTTTGTGAAGAGACGAAAGGGATGTGGTGTACTCTACCTCTCTCACGGATGGTTCTTGAGTTCTGTCATTTTCTGAAGTTACAATGTATCCATCTCTCTCTCTCTCTCTCTTTCTCACTCACTCAGTCTTCCATCTGTTGCTGTCATAATAATGACGTAACATGCGTGACGTACGATTCGTTACGTTTTAATTTGAAATTAATTATTATTTAGGAATTTTCTACATTAAATAAAATATCTACTGAGATCTGGATTTTGGTAAATCATTTATTAGTTTAGAATTTTATCCCCTTTAATATTTTATTCAGCAATGACGTCAATTTGTAGTTCACCTCGCAAAGCCATTGGGGAAATTATCCTCAAACCTCTGTATTATTCCGGAGTATTGGCCCAAATTTTGACATTTTGGAAATAGACCATATAACTTTATTCCTATTTTTCATTTTCAAGGAATGGTTTATATATATATATATATATATATATATATATATATATATATATATATATATATATATATATATATATATATATATGTGTGTGTGTGTGTGTGTGTGTGTGTGTGTGTGTGTGTGTGTGTGTGTGTGTGTGTGTGTGTGTGTGTGTGTGTGTGTGTGTGTAATTCGTATATATAATTTGTGTATTTATGTATGTAGCCTATGTATATGAATCCTTTAAGGAACACCAAAAATCAATTTGATTGAAAGACTTCCATGGAATAATAATACATGTAATACTAATATTAAGTTAATATAATTCATTGTAGAATTCCATCTAATTTTACCCATGTCCGCTTTAGAAACGTTCCCAATTCAGAGTTTAATAATGTCTTTAAAAGACACAGAGGAGATATTTACCTATTTCAAGATGGCAGTAAAATTATGAAATATGAGTGTAGGTAAGTATCAAATCTACGTATCTGATAGATGATTTGTCATTTTAGTATCTCATGGCTTCTTTTTTTGTTTGTAATATAACTTAAAATCTAAATTTGAGATTTAAGGCCACCTAGTGTACTACTAAAAGTAGTATACAGATATTTCAAAACTATAGCTATTTAACCTGTTTTTCAGTCTATGTATTTAACAGATAAAGGTATTACACCACACAACAGAAAATTGCTCATAAAGCAAATTCATAAGGTCTTTAAGTTGTCTATTCAGTGAGACGTGGGGAAATAATCAAGTGCTTACTTTCTCCAAGCAGCCTTGATTTGAACCCTTTTGGTCCAGTCCTGACAATTCTTTGATCCCCCCGATTTAGAACACTGTCCACATTGTGGGAAGCCCTTCGAGAGGCTGAAAAAAACCCACCTCCGTCACTGTAGAATGGCACTATGTACAGCCCAAGAAAAGCATTCAAGCACCCAAAGAACTCAGTGCAACCATTTCCAGACAGAAAAATCTATTTTAAAAAAAAACTGCAAAAGCAGAAATAAATAAAGTCATATCTGATGAGACACTAACCTCTAAAGGAAGAAGAAGAGATGATATTCACAATGCAGACGGTCTTCACACAACTACTGAGGTCAAAGTCCCATCAGCTAACACTCTGAACACGGAGAAACCTAAAAGCAAATGGCTTACTAAAAGAAAGAAGGAACTTGAGAGATTACAGCTGTTAGTGCCAGTCTCATAGAAGTCAAGCAACTCTACTTTATTATCCAACAACGAAGTAGATAAAAGCTATTGTGGGATCTCCAAAAGACCAAAACAGGGAGCATCTCAAAGTAATGGAAAAGAGAAACTAAAGCTGGCTCCATTATCAGAGCACTTGTCCACCCATAAGAGTAAAATCAAAACGCCTGAATTTGTTCTAGCAATTCTGAAAATCTCTAGTGTCCATTTGCTGTATTTCCAAAGAACACAAGTAGTGGACTAAAGATCTAATAAATTACACAATATTTTTCAACACTGTTTTTCTTTGTTTTTTTCTTTACCTGAACATTTTTTAATTTGCTAACTTATATGAAAAATAGATAAATATCCACAAATCATCAAAAATGAAGACATCACAAAATATTAGCTCTATTCAAAATGAATTTAATATTTATCTTTGCTGTTGTAATGAACACTCACAAAAACAACAAATCATGAACTGACCACATACAGTATATGACGTGAACACATACCCAACATAATAAAAATAACTTTTTGTTTTACATTCTTTTTCTTTACAAAAAGTATAAATATTTTGTGTTTCATGTTTTTCTTTTTTTGTAATACAAACATTACAAATCAAGTTTTGGGTGATGCAGAAAATAAAACGACAAAAGCAACTTTTACCATGGGGTATTACGATAACTGAAGGCCACACTCGCACAACAAAAAGCAGTTAAAACACATGATAGACTATTTAAACTGGTTTTCACTCGCTCTCTCCTAAGGCAACGAAGCCCTTCGAAGTGAAGGTCTTTCAGAACTCTCTCTAATAGCGACCGCTAGAGCTCAGATCAGAGAGAAGAATATTTCTTTTTTTCTGTCTGTTTGTCATTTTTGGTTGAACTGCTGGGAAAGACAGTGGAGTTTAGTGTTAATGATGCAAAATCAATGGGATGACATGTATAGATGGAAATAAAGCAACCTTCCCTTCAGCTCTGGAATGGATGCTAATGGAAATGCAGACTTGTGAAGATGTCCACACATTGCAGTATCTTTGCTCTGGTCAGTTTTTGACATTATCTTGGTCTTGTTCCCATCATTGAATCTCACAAGCCTTGCAATGGCACAGTTAATATATGTTCTATCCTACAAGTTACAACTAATTGCTAACAGTCTCCTCTTCTGAAATTATTTCTCAAAACTGGATGTTGAAATGCGGGCCTGTCCTCCTTCAACCAATCTACATTATCTCAGTTAACAGCCATCTCCTAATGCAACTCATTAGGTACTCATAGGGAATGCAAACCTGATATGCTGTGACTGCACTACTGCTGCTTTCACCACTTTATAACTCATATGAGAGAAGAGATCTGTAAAGCGGCTTTAAGCATGGCTATCTGTCAAGTACAAGGTCATGTCCACATGTGCAAATAGGAGCTGCCACCAGAGGCAGAAACAGCAAACTGACCGCCAAGACTACAGCCTGACCAGCAGGGGAATAAACGCACAATGGAGAATTAATAGTTTCAGACAACATCTATGTGGGTGAATCTCACAGAAATCTCAAATCAAAGGAAAGATTTAAGAAATTAATATTTGCTCAGCGAAATAAAGACTATTGGGGAACCATTGAGATTTTTTTGTATTATGACATTATTGCATGACTGTTAAACACATTTAAAACCAGTTTTCATTAATGCAAGTTAATGTATTTTCATTATAATTAAAGTAGCAATGTATGATAATGTGAGAGAAACAAAAACAAAGATAGATTTCAATTATAATGAACTTATACATAACATTATTGTTGCACTGACTTTAATCCACGCTTATTTAGATATAAACCATACTTTATTAAAAAAAAAAATGATTTGATTTTGAATTTTTTTTGTAATTTGAATTTTATGACAATAATAAAAATTCAAATGTAAATACAACACTAAAAATAAGAGGTAAAATGTGCTGAAAAAAAATTATCACAATGCAAAAAACAAACATGTTACTAATCCTAAAAATTCTTTCTTGTTCTTTTTGTTAAATATTTTGTTAAATATTATTTATTTTCTTTCATCTTGGGTCGAAATGTGACAGGTTTTTATGAGATTCACCCATGCAAGTTCTTTGAGACACTAACTTAAAAACTTTAAACTAACTTCTCCAGGTAGGGAGCAGCACAGATTTTACAGGAAAAAAATAATATAAAAATGATGCATCATTTAAACCAAAAAATGAATTAAACAAAAAAAGATAAACATAATGTAACATTGTACCCTCAATCTGAGGATTAACTTTCCCCTGCACAAAACCACACAAGTGAGTTTTGTCTCTGTGGAGAGGTCACATACCTGTAAGGTACAACAAAAAAGTAAGCCACAATAAAGAAGAGCACAACCAATGCTCAAAAACAATTAAACGCGCAGGTGTGTTCGTGTGCATCACTTGGTCAAAATCTACTGCAATGATACAACTTAAGTGTTGAAACAACCATACAACCTTAAGTGTGGACAGACTATTAGACTAAAAGTTTCTGATATTGAGCGATAAACTACAAATATCAATGTCTACTCATGTCATTTCAAACATGACACTTACTTACTACTTGATTGTTTGTGTGTGTGTGTGTGTGTGTGTGCATATATTAATGTGCGTGTGATTGCAAGTGTATCCTGTGAAGCATTGTCAAAAAGGCTTTCTTATGTAAACTTCTCTAGGACAACAGGCACAGTATTAGAGTATAACCGTCACCAGATTCACCTTCCTGTTCCTCGACATCATCAGAGCCGTTGTGTGCATTTTAACCCGCAATAATGCCAATGTACGTCCATTCACACATGCCGTGGAGTTCCGCTTGCACACACATGGCATGAAATGAAATGAGATTAACATGGAACAACAAACAAACATAAATATGGCACTGTCTAACATTCTAAGATGCTATTCACGGCAGCCTCAAGCACAGAGTCAGTGTCAGCCAATGGGGCGTGACTATGATCTGAGGGATGTTGCTGTTCATGACCCTGCACCAGGTTCGGAGGGTAGCCTTGGGCGGAGCTATGCTGTGATTGGATGGGAGATGTAGGGTAGTGTGCATGTTGACTGTTGCTGCTGATTAGGTTGTTGGATTTCTTTTTTTTTAGATCCAGTATGCACTTGATGGGAGTTCTTCTGTGTTCCTCTATTCCTGGTTGTTGAGGTTCTGTCCTGTAAGCAGGTTCTGTGTGGCTGTTCATACCCTGCCCATCTCTTCCGGTGTGACTTATGGAATGCTTTGGGGAGGTCTCCATTACGCTGGGATTGCCCTCATGGGCGGCTGGGGTCAAAACTTCTGGACTTTGGATCTTCAGTTTAGTGCCACAGCAGAAGTCTTCCAGGAAGCCATCTGAGAGAGCAATGTAACGAAACATTACAAACATACCACCATTCAAGCGCAAAACATTTGTAAAACATTGCATTTTGGTTGCATTTATTAAACTATACTCTATAGGGCTCTGGCAATTGTATATAATTATGCATGTGATACTTTGCATAACAAAACTGATGTGCACACATACAGTATTTCAAAAAAAAGGTGGAGTGAGTACCAAACTCCAAAAACACATTTTATTAGCAAATGCTACTCAACTGTATTTAACCAAAATAAAGTTAATTGGAAACACTGGGAATTTACTTTACGTCAACATGGTTTTAAACACAATATCTGAGAAATGTTTCAACTTAGGTTTTAATAGCAATGACAGACAGTGAAAATGGCTAAATACAACCAGGCTTCCATCTCTTACCTGGATCCACTAATATCATTCGTTTGTCTTGGGTCAAGTTGCCCCGTTCCTCTTGATTAAAAGTCCTGTCAATCATCACCATTTCTGATGAAGGGCTGGACCTCTGAAAGAGCAGTAAGCAGTGATCAGTTTTGCATTAACGGGAATAATATTAGAGTAATAACCTACTAATAATAGGTCTTTTGTACATTATTTAAAGTGCTGTGTTCTACACCTACCTCTGCCTCCACTATGAGTAAGCGCCTGTATTTGTTCACCATGGCCTGCGTTCTGCTTAACACTTGTACAGCAACTGCCTCAAACTCCTCATCAACTGTAATGTTAAAGATGGCCATCAGAACCTAGGTAATATTTAATCAACACTCATCTGTGTTTAAATATTAAATATGTTGAGGAAATGTTGAAAATGCACCTTTGGTGAAATCTTCATCTCGTGGTGGTGAGCCTTGGAAAACATGATAGGGCAGTAATCTGTCAATGACATCATTGAATGAAGTGAAGGGCGTCCGCTCTGAAGACATGACTCCACTGTGATCTCGTCTTAACTGCTGGAGAACCCTGTAAAATAAGAGCCAGTGTTACAATCATTATTTCACTATTTGTAGACACTAGTGGTGCAGAAAACACCAACTGTAACAGGTTGCAGAGTACAATTTGGGCACTCACATTTCTCCTCGAGTAAGCTGTTGAGTTGCAGGTCGCTTCAGTGTGAGAGGCAATTCCTGACTGATAGGAGTGAGTGTTTTCACAGCTAAGATTTAATGAAATAAAGAAAAAAACTTTAGTGATGCAAGAGATGACTACGAATGCATAAATAAATTAAAACTGGTCACTGACAGAAACAAATATGTTTCTAAGGAGTCTTACCTTTGGTACCGAGGAGATTAACTAATTGTGTTTGCCCTCTATGTGTTGCTGCTGTGGTGTCCTTTTAAATTGAAGAAATATTCAAATGTGATGAAGCAATCACATTAAAAGCAAAGGCAAGCAAAGTCACAATAAATAAGTTTAAGTAGATCAGTTGATCCAAAAATCTTTCACCTGGTTTAAAGAGACTTGAAACTCCTGAACACCAGAAGCAGCTGGAAAGTTCTGGGCCACGGGCATCAGGAGGTGCTGTCCTGGGGTCACAGATAACTGCTGACAAACCTGTGAGCCTTGGATGCCAGAACTAACCATGGTGAGGTGGCCTGAAGCCTGTGATGTCTGTACAGGGGTTGGGCTAGGCGACGCGCTGGCAGTCCAAACTTTGGCCGTTGCAACAGGTCTTTGAGACACCTGTACAACAGGTGTCGTTGAAGCTTGGTCTATTTGACCTCCAGCAACCAATCCTTGATTGACTATCAGCTGCCCTCCAGCTGAAAAGTTCTGCCCAGCGATAAGCTGTACTGTTGTGTTCTGATTGGTGAGGATGGAGTAGGTGGTAGTGCTCATTGACGACTGCTCGCTCACTTGAGTGTTTGTTTGCAACACCTGCCCATTCACAGCCTGGAAGCCGTGAACAGTCGTACCAGAGGTCAGGGAAATAGACGTGGGTACCAAAAACTGCCCTTGAGGCAGATTGGACTGGGACTGTGATTGAGCTTGTTGCCCCAGAGGTGAATGCATTACAATGCTGCTGGCTGGATTGACCACTTTCACCTGTTGAGCAGACTGAGGAGAGCCGCTGGCTGTGTAGGGGCTACTGACAAAATTTGCAGTAGTGGTGGTGTTGGGTTGAAGCCCAATGTTGCTGATATTGTATAGGGTTTGTCCCCCTGTCTGTAAGGGTTTAGGCTGAATGGGTCTAACCAATGTCTGTTGCATAGGGCCTCTCTGGATGATAAAATTCTGTAGAGGTATCGTCCCTTTATTGAAGGACATTGACACCTGACCAGCTGCTGAAGGGGCGAACATGGTACCTTGCCCGCTGTTGTTTGTCACTACATTTCCACTTGGCCTCAACAGGATCTGAGACTGTTCCAAACTGTTGAGAGTCATCATGGAGGAGGCACTGCCATTGAAGGATCCCACTACCTGGATGTGTCCAGCGGGGCCGTTTGGTATGGGTAGTTGGGGAACCTGCTGTATAAAAGCCTGAGGTTGTGCCAATGGTGCCACCACACCAGGACCTGCGACACCCCCAAACCCTCCAGAGACCAGCTGCTGAGGGAAGGCGGTAGCTGTTGGAATGAGAGATGGCTGGGAGTCCAAAAGGGCTTCTTGAGCCAATGTCTGCTCTGTAATATCTGCTTCCAGCAATGACTTCTGAAGGATGTCAAAGGGTTGGTCCTCGCCCCCAAGATCGCCCCCATCGTGTGAGGTTTCACTGTCGAGGTCATCCTCGATAAACGAAAGACTGCTTCCATCAGCCTCACCAAATTCTCCCAAATGACTGTGGTCATCTTTGAGTCCTTCACTGGAGCCACCCTGAGTAGAAAACCAGTTTTTGTTTAGACGTCTTTCTAAATCCCATTCTAGATACCCAAGTTGCTTGCAAACTATAAACGTTTCAGCATAAGAAACAAGACCTACATGGTAGTTCATATCAGATTTTCGTTTAGCATTTAATATATGTTATTTAAATGTGAGTTTTAAAATAAGTTCCCATTCTAGTAGATAGGAGCTGGTCTTTATGTCCAAAATAGTTGCTCAGAGTCACTTCAAATAAGGCCACCATGTGAACTGACATTCCTTGACTATACTCACTGTGTCACTTGTGAAGAATGAACTGGCCGACCCAAATGCTGCATTAGTCACATCATCTTCTCCAATCTGTTTGAATGTCAAATTTGAAAGTTGTCAATAACCTTTCAATCTTAAAACAAAAATATGATATATTCTAAGCATACTTACTGATTTACTATTTGAACCATGAAGATACTCATTTAACGCTTGCACATCTCTGTTGAAATAAAACAGTTCATGAAAACACATCTGTTACATTTGATGGGTAAAAACTGTGCCAATAGCTCTTTAAACTATAATCATCAAATTATCAAAATCTGCTTACCCTATAAAATCCAGAAGACGGCGGTCGTCTTCATCATCCATTACACCTGTAACACAGTAATTACAGATTTAGAGATTTTTCAATGGACTCAACATACAGGTTCCTTACAATAAGACTTAGCCCTAACTTTGACTAGGCTGAAATATAATTTGTATACGAAGGATCCAATAAATGTAGCGTGTATAATGTTCTAAAACAAAATCAAATCCCTGTAATCTCGACCCCAGTTTGTCAATCAACATTCTCAGGAATAGTTTGTAAATTCAAGCATAGGTTAAGCCTTAATGTATAATATTAAATTCATGTAAAATAATTAATTAGATATATTAATAGGCCAAACTATGGGCAATGGCTTTTGTAATAACTCTGTGTTACCAATGTCAATACACATACATGTGACAAACTCAAATCAATTAATATTAGTGTTTAAGAAGTGGCACCCTGTGACATCATTCTATTTTCAGAGAAAAATTATGTAAAAATCACATTATATCCATGTGTATTAAACAGTTATAACTGTTTGACATTGCACCAAACACATGAACAGTGATGTTTGAACAGTACAACTGTCTAATATGCATTGCAGTTTTATTTCAACGCGAATATGATGTCTATGTTTAAAAATACCTAAGACAACTGTGTGACAGAGAGGATGGCCGTGCTCTCTGCTGCAGCTAGACACTTTAAAATGGCGTCTGGTTATTGAAACTGCGCCACAGCCGACAGACAAAAGACATTAAGACGCAGAGTACTTGTGCAGTGGTAAAACGCTACTTGACTGTAGTTTCAGATCATATTTTTGTAAAGTAGCCACAGGAAAATGAACAACTTGAATATGCATGTGTGGAAATGTGACAAAGGACGCGTTGTGGGGGATGGGTGAAACATGTTTGGCCGGTTTGATTGTTCACTCAAACTTAACAAGCGTCTGTTAATGTTTTATAACACATTTTATGGTCAAGGCTAGTGAGGGAATGAAATGCGTTGTGTTTTTCCCCATATTGGTTACATGTTTGAACATCATTCGATGGACACTTTTTTTCTCCAAAACAAACAACGACACGTTATTAAAAACAGCTTAGTGAACTTAGTGAACTGAATTGTGAAGTCCACAATTGCGAATGTTGCTCTTTATTTCACAATTACACAGCATGCACACAAGAACGAAAACGAAACTCGAGCAGTCCGAAGGTTATAAATAAATTCGAGTGATTATAAGAATTAGCAGCTTCTCAATATTAATATTTTATGCTATTTGCATTCCAAACTTTTAACATTTTATAACAAGCGATTACTAAACTTGCACTATCCGTGTAGTGCGATCTGAATGGAGGAAAAATGACAGATTAATCAGGCCCTTTCGTATATCTTGGTTTAACAACATCAAAAAAATATTTTTTTTTTTATTCGTGCGTATACATGCAATGATGGGTTATTATAAACTACGACGAATTGAACACAAGAGGTATATTTGTATTCCTTTAAGCATGTAGTCAATTTAGCAAGCCACATGAGGGAGGAGATGAATATTTTTTGTCTTCCTCTCTAGCAGAAAAAAAAACCTATCTATCCTCTTTGCCTGTTAAGTCAAAGGGGCGGAAAACAGACACGTAGGAAACCAGCAACCCCTCAAAATACACAGTTAAACTCTGTTGAAGCAATGCGACGCGTTTTACTGATTCACTTGTCAAACAGGACGACAGGGAGGACTAAAAAGGCTCTCCATGGCGCAAGGGCAGGACGCACAAAACCCGCCTTAATCTCGCTGGAAGTAACAGCTAGAAACACACGGGGACTTTATCCATAAATAGACCGAGGCTGGAGAGCCTGGTTTAATCGCACGGCTCGAAAATCCTCTTCTAGAGGCGTCTTTTCGATAATGTGACAGCCGGGGAGCGGTCGCGCAGGACGGGCGGCACGACGAAACGCGTACGTTATTCGGCATCGGACGGCTCGTCTAACACTGGCAAGGGTGTCTTAGGTTTTTGTGAAGGGGTGTCAAAGCGGATCATCACGCGAGTCCTAAGCATTCTTCGTGCTCCGGGTTGTTGATGGCCTTCTTGACGTTGTGGACGTCCCCCCCCCACCACCACCTATTAAGAAACGGCTGAATTCGTCGAGCAAAAACCGAGCGGAGAACAGATCGTTGGCGAAGCATAAATATTTATTTGAATTTGCATCACACAAAAGACGACTTGAATAAGAGGCAAACCCTTACTCCCGTCTCACTCCTCTTGAAACCCAATATCTCCATTTGGCAACTTTTAATTTGCTCCCCCTCCTCCTCCTCCTCCTCCTTCTTCTTCTTTCTCCCTCTCCCACTCATATATATTTTCCCTCACTGTCCTTGCCGCTCAGTCTCAGATAGATTTTTCTCTCTCCACGCTTGCTCTTCCCTCCCCGAAGGAAGGGGAGGAAGTGTGTGTTTTTTCCTTGAAATTTTTATCACAAAATTATAATACACTCAAAGGGGAAACTCACCGTCATGAAAAAGCAGTGCCGTGTCCACGGGGTTTCCTCGCCATCTCTGCACGGGCCGCTGGAGCAGTGCGGCTCCAGCAGAAGGCAGCAGCACTACATAGTGCACTACACTCCATAGGGCTCTAGACTGGAAAGAAAGGGGTTTTCCTAAAATCGTGGTTTGCTATTGAAAATGCGTTTTCTGTAAAATATAATTTAAAGCTTTTGTTTTGATTAATCACTTCAAAAGCCTGACATGAATTAGTGAATAAAAATTGTTTGTAACAAGCGACAGGGGGCGGAGAATCCTGAACGACCACACCTTTGTGTCCTGAGATCACACGTCACCCACAAGTGTGAACCCGAAGCTAAAATAATAAACAATACATCACTGGATCCTTCTGAATGTGATCATGTCAAATATAGGAGATTGTTTCCCCGGCGAGTGTTTCAGTGTAACAAAAACTAAATTAAAAACAAAAAATAAAATCGACAAAAATTTATTGACGAGCACTTTCATCACTTCAAAATGAAATAAAATAAGGACAAGTAATATTTTAGGGTTTGAATAATAATTTTAAGTGCTAAAACTAACATGACAAATTACTAAACTAGAAAACACTGATCATATATATATATATATATATATATATATATATATATATATATATATATATATATATATATATTTTTTTTTTTTACTAATTCAAAACTAATAATGAACATATGCTGAGTTGATTTTTATTTACAATGCAGACTTTGACCATGTACAAAATTTCAAAAGCAAATCAACAAATTGCAGGCGATATAGTAATAATAATAATAATAATACAGTTGGCAAATTGTACAAATAAAATATTTTTATCTACAGTAATGAGGTCATGTTGAAATTGCGATTGCAATTATATATAAAATATGTTAGCCTGAATGCATTGTAAATCGCTTTGGATAAAAGCGTCTGCTAAATGCATAAACGTAATTTAAATAAATCAACTGTTGTTTTTTAAACATTTAAATAATACATATCACATCAATGATAATTTATTAATCAAATATAAATATGACAGAAGAAAATGTATCATCAGTGTCTGAACAAAGTCAATGTAATAAATTCTAAATTATGTATGGGAAAACAGTCATCGGTTTATTATGAACGTAAACATTTAATGCTCCAATAGAACGCCGCGTTGCTAACGGCACTGATTCTTAGTCCAATCGTCGATAAGCACACTTAGACGTCTCGTCACATGATCAATGCGCGTTCACCACTCCTGTTTTGAGAAGCATCATGGCAGCCCTGGGAGTAGACGTTAATGTGGGGAATGATGACGGAGAATCAAATGCAGCTATCAAAGTTCCCGAACGCGTATTACGAAGAGATCAAGCGAGACTGGAGGAGGCAGAGCGCCGGAGAAACGTCAAGGAGAGCCAGACCGTAACAGAAGAAAAGAGCGATTTCTTCACGTCCACCTTTAATGATGAGAAGACAACAGTCGAGGAGATGCTCTCCAGCTGTAACCATAATGACCGCGACAAATCCCAAAACACACTGGAAGAGGCCACTTCGAAAATCCAACAGCTCCAGAAGTTTTTCAATGACAGCATGATGTTTCTGACGCAGTATGAAATAAGACAGGCGCAAGCATCCCTGCAGAAGCTCCAGAGCTCTCTTGCTGAGAAAAGAGATGAGCTGCTGCCTAAAAAGAAATTTGCCTTTAGATCCAGGAACACCGGAGCAAGTAAGCAGCCCCCACCGGATCAACAAACATTAGATAAATCTGATGCGGCTGGTACTGTAGTGGTGGATGCTGCTGTCTCTGTAAATCAGTGTGGGTTCTCTAATGTTGATAGTCAAGTCTTAATCAAGCAAGCTGAGGAGATCCAGCAACGTGATGTTCTGTTATCTCATCTCACTAACTGTAAAGTCAGGCTTTATGGCTGTCCGAGCACTGTGCACATCAAGAACGTCCGCGGCTGCGAGATCCTCAGCGGGCCAGTCTCCAGCTCTGTTTTCGTAGACCAGTGCACCGACAGCACTTTAGTATTCCCCTGTCAGCAGCTGCGCACCCATAACACCACTGCCACTCGGATATATCTGCATGTGACCAGCCGGGCAATTATAGAGGACTGTCATGGGGTCCAGTTTGCCCCATTTGCATGGAGTTATCCAGGAATTGAGGATCATTTCAAAGTAGCTGGAGTTGATCCAAACAGAAATAATTGGAGAGAAGTGGATGATTTCAATTGGCTTGCTGCTGGAACACCTTCACCCAACTGGACTGTCATTCCTGAGACTGAGAGAATATGTAGTTGGGATGTTGTGGGACAAGAATCCTAACAGTTATAATCTGATTACATTATTGTGTGCCTAGTCAATATGACGCTAAAGCTGAGATGCTGTAAACAATAATTGTTCTAGAATTCCTGACTTACAAATGAATTGATAATTAATTTATTAAAATTAAAATTAGCAATGATGAATACAATTATTTGAATGCTGTAAAGAATAATAAAGTCTGATTCGATTACATTTGTGTTTATTTTTGATTCACTTGTCAAGTCTATGCATTTAATAACTAAAATCACAATACAATTATTGATAAAGGGATAGTTCACCCCCCAAAAAATAAATGCAAATTAATTATAATTTATTAATTAATTAATTGATATTTGTAGAATTGTCTCACTGTTTTTTGTCCATGCAATGGGATTCAATATAATATAATACAACTACTTGGTTACCAACATTTTTCAAGATATATTAGTGTATATTTTTATGTTTTGAGAAAGGAAAAAAGTAATTCAGGTTTGGAGTGACGTTGAGGGTAAAGGGAATGGTAATAGAATTGTATTTTTTGGGTAAAATATAATTTTAATTCTGTTACTATTGTTAACTTAAATGTAAATTTTGGTGTGAAAAAAAATTTGTGAGTTGTTATTTATCTCTCAACACGAACACTTCGTGGAAACATGCTATACAGACACTCATCTTAATGCTGGTGCTTCTTTTGTGTATTATGTGCAAAATACATGATACATTGTATATGTACACAGATGGGTTTTTTTATTTTAATATTTTAAAATGATAACAGGTAATACTAATTTCAAGAAGTGGCCTGTTATATTCAGGTACTCTATTATAGTGCATAATGCAACCTTTGTAGTCTCTGATACAAGTACACTCACTATCTGAATATGAAGTTCTGTAAGCTAGTAATTGTTCTGACTATTATTTTTTGTGAGTAAAATGAAACAGCAAGCTAACATTTGACTAAATTAGTTAACGCATACATTGCCAACAATACTTATAGACTTCTTAGAATTTATTAATCTTAGTTAATGTTAATTTCAACCTGAAAAAAATTCTTAAAATCATCTTGCACCTTTTAATACACTATGAACTAACATGAATAATTGTTTTATTAACATTAACAATGATATTCCTCATACTTAGTTCATGTTAGCTGATGTATTAACTAATGGTGATAGTGTCAGTGTTCTTGACTATCATCAGTTCCATTAATATTTTAACTTGTAACAAAATGTTGAGATCCTCTCAAACTGTGGTGTGTTTGTCATGATCTCAGAGACCCTGGAAGTGGAAGTGTTCTGGTCTTACGTCTTTGCCTCCTGGCTTTTGGTGTCTCTGTTGTCATGTCAGTCATACCATGTGACCAATCAAGCCAATCACACACCACAGTAGCAGCTTACAGATTGCTCATCTACTGGCCAAGGATTTCTGTAAATGGGATGAGGGTGATTAGCTGGGTTTAGGATGACGTACAGTAACTTTGTGTTTAATCATTTGGATCCTTGGCTTTTGTCCTCCCTTTACAGATAGAGGGACACCAGTATTTGCGTCAGTACTTCAGGACACTGCTGTTTTAATTATTGAGATGAAAATCCATTTTTAAGATTGTAAGGATAATGTATTACCTTGGCGTTTACCTTTAGAAGAAGCTGAGTTGGACTATTATGGGTGCAAAGATCATCATGAAAGTAGCTAAAAGTTTCTCGCTTTGCTGGAAAGGATTACACATTGTGCCTTGAATGCACTTTCAACATTCAACTTCTGTAAGCTACATTGCACAGCTCTCTTTGGAGATCACCAAACTCTGAATTATTATTATTTTTTTTTATTTTTTTTAAAGGACTTTTACTAGTTGTTCAACATGGCTCTTATGAAGATAAAGTTTGACCTGAAGAAACGGGTGAAGCTGGCTCAGATGCTATGGCTCATGTACTGGTTTTCCATTATGGCTGGTGTGCTAGTCTTCAGCATGGGCCTTTTCTTTAAAATAGAACTGCGCAAGAGAAGTGAACTTATGGACAACAATGAGAGTCATTTTGTACCCAACATTCTAATTGGTGTGGGACTTTTGGCATGTTGTCTCAATGCCTGTGGGGGCAAAATCTGCTATGACTCGCTCGACTCCACCAAGTTTGTGAAATGGAAGTCCATTTTGAAGCCCTTTCTCATTTGTTGTTTGTTCTATAACTTCCTCCTCATTGTCACAGCGATGATGTGTTTTGCCATGCGCATTCCTCTAGAGTTCACACTTGCTGAGGGCCTGAAAAATGGAATGAAGTACTACAAGGACACCGATACACCCGGACGCTGCTATATGAAGAGAACTCTGGATCTCATGCAGATGGAGTTCCGCTGCTGTGGCAACAACAACTATAAAGATTGGTTCGAGATCCAGTGGGTGAGCAACCGATACCTGGACTTCAGCTCTAAGGAAGTCAAAGAGTGAGTGTCTTTTTGTTTCTGAATGGTTGGATGATGTCACCTTTAAATGTAAACATTGTTTCCTTTCAGTTCTTTTCTATTAGTTTCCTTCAGATATATTTTAAACATTAAGATAAAGAAGCCTAGCACTTTTAAAAGCAGTAGTTTATTGTTGACGTTTTTATAATTACTTTTTTATGAAATCATTTAGCAAATTCAAAGTGAGGGTTGGCACTAGGTGAATTACAGGGGTCAGTTTGCAGTGTAAGTGGTATCAGGCATGTTAGCCAGTTTAGATTTTGTCGGTAATCTTCTTGGAAAACATTTTCTTGCCCTCAGAGCTTACTGTCCCTTTCAATCAGTTGAATACCTGGTAGACTGGCTTGGAATAGACACTGAAGTTACTAGCCGAACACTTGCAATATCAAAGAGGTTTTTAATGGCTTTTGATGGTTAACACCTAACATGTAAAGTCAATTAAATGTTTTCTAAAGTGAATTTTAAATTAATTAATTAATTTATATACATTCTATTTAATTGGTAATAAATAACAATAAAGGTATGATGTATAATTCTAAGTTGCTTATTTTTATTAGGCATTCAGAGTTTTCAAACAAATTTTTTTTTGACCATATAATTACTTTTACTTCGAAATTATGATTTATATCAAATGAAACATTCACAGTGCTTTTGATAATCTTGTAAATGTTGTTTTCAATTTACTGTAGATTTTGAGTCTTACTTCTGTCATGCAAAACTTTTTTGTCTTTAGCCGAATCAGCAGCAATGTGGATGGAAAATACCTAATGGATGCCGTTCCCTTCAGCTGCTGCAACCCTAGCTCTCCACGGCCCTGCATCCAACAGCAAATAACCAACAACTCGGCTCACTACAGCTATGAGCACTACACCGAAGAGCTAAACATCTGGAAACGTGGCTGTCGAGACGCTCTAGTGTCCTACTATGGTGGAATGATGAACACTATTGGGATACTTGTGCTGATTGTCACCCTCTTGCAAGTAAGATGTTGAGCTTTGGAATTGTAATGTGCTGATCCAGGATCAGACTTCCTCTAATCTTAATAGAATGTGCTATAAAGGTCAAACTGATCTCTGATCAGTATTTAAAGTACGCTTTGTTCAGTTCAGACACTTAATCTGATAAATTGCCAATACAAGATGTTTTGTTGTCTGCACCTAATAAGCTACACATTGTTTTGGCTGTAGATTTGAGCGGTGATTAAACCCTGTCCTTTTTATAAGACTATCCCAAAAGGGTGTAAAAGTGAAGGCTGGTTAGAGGTGTAGTGGCTAAACTTTGTATGACATTATACCATGACAGGACAGGAGCCTCATCGCCTCAAACAATCACCTAACATGGCACTTTCATGGAAAACACCTAACTTGCTTGGTTATTATTAAATGTAATACACTGTTAGACTACTTTGTAGTAATACTGACATTTTAATTTACCTTCTGGGTTAAATTAAACTAGATGACTCAGGAACCAGCAGATGTTAGTTTAAGGAACTTTTTTTTTAACTGATCTAACTTAAAAAAAAAAAAAGGTAATTAATACCTATAATATATATTTTACTTAATATTTATTACAAAAATAATAAACAGAAAAAAATATGAAAATAGTTAGTTTGGACGATGCATGAAACATTTTAGTTAGCCATTTAAAACATTCCGCAGTGTTTGCATATACATTTCTATATTGATGGAAATAATTAAAAAGCATTTATTGAAACAAAAACTGCCAGGTTTATGACAAGTGGTAGCAACAAGAAGACCTTGAACTAGGTGTGGTGGAGATTAGAAGAGGGTGTGACACTGAAGATTCACAGGGACCAAAGGTTGTATCTGTGGGGTGGGGCTTAATCTTGCTTTCTCGGAAAATATGATTTCACATCACCAACTGGAGATTTATATGTGTATAGTGGTGGTGGTGGTGGAGGAGGATTACATCATTTATATTTAATAATAATATTTATAATATAATATTTTAATTTAATTTATGGTGATTTAAATAAAAAAACAATTAAATCATGTATTATTACTGTCATAAAAAAACTATATTATATATAATAACTTTTTTGTACTGTCAGAGTAAAATTACAGTAATGAGCATCATGGGAACTGAGATTAATAGAAATATTAAGTAAACCAACAAAACTCATTACTGGAATGAGAATGAGAATGTGTCACAATGCACAAAAAAAGTTTTATTTACTGTACACCTCGTAAGAATACACTATCTAACTCATATCTTTCATGTTTTGCTTTAGATTTCTGTAATGATTGGACTGCAATATGTAAACACCTCCCTGTCCACGCTGGTCAACCCAGAAGACCCTGAGAGTGAGAGCGAGGGTTGGATCCTGGAGAAGACTGTAAAAGAGACCTTCACTGACATCATGGCTAAAATGAAGGCCATGGGCAAAGGCAATCAAGTGGACGAGGGGGCAAATGAAGAGGCTGTTACCACTGTGAGCTGAGCGAACCCCGCCCATCATATTTTGGCCACACCTACCTGAGGTAGAGAGCTGTGTGACACAGCCTAAAACTGTAACTATATCTACACAAATACTCAAAGTGTAGACAAAGCCAATTAATGAGGAACTGGTGAAGAAGAAAAAAAAATCTAAATGCAAACCTTTGTCAGTCAGACACTTTTCTTTAATTCAATTTGTATAATAGAAACCCATATTATGGTGAAATGAAAAAAAAAAAACTTAATATCCAAGTGATTGACTTGTAAAGAGTGGCTTTAAAATATAATTACAAATATAATGTAATTTTGCAAGCTTTGCTCTCCCCTCTGACGTTGTACTTTGCTACACAAACTCTAAATAATTTTATAGTCATATTTTGTTTTATTTAATATTTGAGTTGACATTCCACCATGACATTCAAGAATGGCTAGTCATGGATTTGGAAAAGTGTGAAAGATATAAATATGTGAACTAGCCTCAGTGCAGTGAGTACTTCTATTTATTAGGATTAAAAATCACTATTTGACATGTGACAGGTGTGACGAATGAAAAGAAAACACTTTTTAAATCACCTTTCAAATTCTATGAGAAGCTAGACAGGTGTCTTGGGGACAAGTTAGATGCTTTGTTTTGTTTTATTTTAAAGTAATGCTATATATATACAGTTATATTTTTGAAGTACTGAGGTTGTGATTTGGGAAAGGGTATAAAAAAAATTAAAATATATTTTTGTGACCCATCTGATGATGAGTATACTGCTGTGTTCCGCATCAGGTAACACATGATTTCATGAGCACTAAAAGAAGAGGCTGATTTTGCAGGTTTAAGAGACAAGCAACAAATGAGACCCCAATGTGTGCTAGGGTACAGAGGGATAACCAGGTCTAGGGTGAGGGGATGCTCGAGGAAAGCCCCTGGAGTTGAGGAGACAGCTAAAGACTGGCAGCTAAACCCTGACCTGTGACTTCTGCATTCCCCCTGAGCTCCTGTGCTTTTACATCCACACAATTGTTCCATGAAACGTCCCAGGCCAGAGACTGAAACTCTATGCTCAAATCTGTCATTTTTTGTAATTTATTACAAAAATAATTCTAATTTTGTGTAAATAGTGTAGAATTATTAACGAAAATATTATTTTCTTTTTGTAAAAATATAATTTCATTTCTTGTAAGGAAAGTTGACTTTATTCTAGGACAGTGTTTGGTGTGTAGAAATTGTTATTGTAAATAAAACTTCTTAAAAAAATTCTATTGCCAAGTCATTTGATTTCCATTGTCCAGTCATTTGCTGAGTTTAAAGAGCAGGGGATTCTGGGAGCTCAGTGGGAGGTTTGCCTTATCCGCTAAGATCATCAGAGAATTACGTGATTATTGCATTCACATGGTGTTTGTCGTGCATGGCATATGACAGTGATCTGAATAGTGGGTCTGGTGAGTTTCACCATATGGACAATTTTTGATTTGTATTTAATTGTAATGTATATTAAATACCTCATAGTAATCATTAACAGGACATGGTAAAAACAAGGATGTCTTTTCATAGATAAGCCATAACTGCCTGGTTTTACTGTTGAAAACTGAGACGTTATCCATACTAAAAATCATAATGTTATGCTTTTAGGTATGAAACAGATATGAAAAAAGAGAAGGAGACTTTCTTTGGGTATTTTGGTTTGCCGACAAGCACATAAACACAGATGATCTGATAAAGACAGTAAGCTGCTTTTGAGTGTGCTCAGCTTAACTTCTTGGCAGGTGACCTGGACTGCTGCTTCATATCCGGTGAAGACTATCAAGCAGTGTAGGATACAGAATGTCCTTGAGCAGGTACAATATGTGTCAAACCAAACCGTGCACTTCTCTTTTCCCCCATATTTTCCTTTTAGGGCACAGGATTTTTGGGAATGGAGGGAAGCTATGCAAGTGGTGATACACAGATTTATATTGACAAAGAAATTGTATAACTGTAACATCAAACCTGACATCATCATAAAGGTTTTGCAATTATTTTACATCAATAGTTTTCATGTGATGTGGAGCACTATTTCCAAAGTTTGTTTGAGAACTGAATCTAAGTTAAAATTGGTTCTGGTCACATTTGGATTCTGCTCAACAAAGAAGGATCAGACAGATGAAGACTTACTTTACTTAATTTACACATTATATACAGCAAATACAGTGGAGGAGACATATATACAATGCAGACACAATAGTGAAAAACAACTATATGTGGTTTAACTGGCAGAACAATGTAAAAACTGGAGAAAAGGAGGAGAAGGTGCATTTGTGCAAGTCTGTGCAAGTCAGGGGAATCTATATAATACATCTTCAGTACATAATTGGGAATTGACTTTCAGCTTTCAGATGAGTAGGTTAAGCAATATAAAATATCTATTATCTTTTCCTTAGTTGATTATACACAGCAAATATTTATTATGTTATTTCTTATAATTATGTTGCTTTATCAGATTTATTGAAACTGTAACTCGTTTGACTTACATTTACCGTACTTATTTGGAGTTGAAATGTGTAATTTTTGGATATTAAAATATTTTACCCTATCCCAGCTTAAATGTTGAAACAACCAGATCATAAACATGTATTTATTTATCTGTAACACAATAATGACTCATTTGGCATTACTTTTTGTACTTTAGTATAATGTCACCACAGAAGTCTCACGCTTCACCATTAAACAGTATAAACTCAAAGGATTTGTACATTGACCTGTGTTTAAATCCTCTTTCTTTGACTCGAGCAGTAGGGGTCAGTGACAGAACTAGGCCGACCAGCAGAAACACTTCATTAAACCTGAACTATCGACTTAAGTCTCAGATAAACACTGCCATCTGTTGGTGGGTTCTTTAACGAATTGAAGTGGTGTACAATAATCGCTATCAAGGTATTGACTAGGTCTCTTTAAGATTCATTTGTTTCTCAGACTAAATTAAGTCTCTGCAAACACTACAAAACCTGTTTGACTGTGTTGTGATGATTTGTTTGTTCTTTCTCTGGGCATTTGAGCTCCTCTGTTCCTCTCAGCTGGAAAATTGCCTCATCTCTAGATCCATCTTTTACCATCATCTTCAGGAAAAGCTGAGCTCCTCCTACACAGAATTATACAGACACACTCTCTTATATTTAGAGACCATTATACCACGATGTTCACCTATTTCAACCGCTTCAACTTCTCTGCATGGTTTGCATTATAATTTGCTTTATAGTAGGCCCAATAGTTTACCTAGAAACGAAAAATCTGTTATTAATACTAATCACAAATTAGATTTTTTGTTTTGCCATTAGTGGTCAGGAGTTGGATTCATCCCAGTGACTTTCGAATCAGCTCACCAAAAAGATTTATTCAGTGACTATGTCTTCATATACTTACCCCAGACAGCGAGTGGTGACAAATGTAGCATATTTTATGCATTATGAATGAGGCATTAAATGGATCAGTAAAAAAAAAAAAAAAAAAAAATGTTTCATAAATTTTTTTCATATTTATAAACCTACTAAGTGGCCAAATTCTGAGTCTTCCAAAACCTTACAATATATTCTATAAGCATGGATTTTAGGTCCCATTTGTATCTTAACAGGCTCCATGAACTAAAAGAACTGCCTATACATTTTTTTATTACATGGTAAAAATAACAGCACATGCATTTGGAACAATATGACAGTGAGTAAATGATGACAGAATTATAATTTTTAAGACTACTTTCTGCTCATATTCAGAAAATGGCTCACTCTAACTGACAGTTATTTAGGCAGAGGACTCACGTGGTGTCTTTAGTTCTTCACAGCCTCATCAGTGATGTGTCTGACTCAGAGACAGGCCACACATTTAGCTAAATGGGATCATGATCTCTGTCTGTTTGAATGATGCAGAGATCTGTGTGAGTGAGTGTGTGCCTGTACTTCTACTGTATATCTTTTCAGAGTAATCTTGGCATGCACAGACTAGGCCTAATAATGACATGGACACACGAAGCATTCGTCATTTCGATTCAGAGCATCAGAATAATGACATCCTGAAGTTCAGAAAGTGAGTAGAGTTAACCTAACTGTCAAAAGAACCGGCATTCCTTATTAATGGGACACTAAGTAGGAATTACTCCCATCTAGTGGTGAAATTGTATTTTGCATTCAAACTCATTTTGCTCTCCAGCGCCTTGCTTTTTCAAATGCGCGTTGCATCTACGGTAGGCGATATGTACCAAAAAGCTTTGACGGGATGTCTTCTAATAGCACTTCGTCGAGTTTTCCTTCAGGTGAACAGGTGTGTTATTTCAAACAAACTGCAACATGACAACTAACAAACGAATGTTACAGTATGAATTACTGACTGTGGAAAACATGAAATATTGTAATTAGTAGTTATGTCTTCTTTATTCGTTATATTTTCTGAATAATGTGCATTGTTAGATATAAAAAAAATATTGTAATATAGATTGTAACACTGACTTACCTGTCGAGAAGAAAACTGGCCACTTCAGCGTCTCTTTTGAAATCTTTATCAAGCATTAGCTCTTTCCACCTAGAAAAAGCTTCCCCGACATTAACTCTTGTTTTCTGTAATCTACGGTCACGTTTCCTTTTACGTTCTATTTTTGACTGTTTTGGCTACGATGTTTTCTTCTCCTGTGGCGCGGCATATGTATGGTCCATAATAAGAATGCAATCCAGACTTTTAAACTTGCCGGTGCAGTTTCAAGCGCCTCTCACTGCTCTGCACCTGCATTTCTGGCTCTGACCGAAAACGCGTTGTGGAAACGCGTTGGCTTAGTACTTTTTGTCCCTCTCTGCTATTATAGTTTTGCAAGATGGCGGAACTACATGGAAGCCTCCGTCGACCAACCGTCCCATGTATATAAATATAATAAATTCTTCATTTACGAGGATTAATTTAAACATTGGCATAGGTATTTGTACACCATTGAGGGCATATTTATGAATAAAAATACTGATTTTAGATAATAAAATACCTAAAAAGTTACTTATTGTCCCTTTAATTTCTTCAGGAATCGGACTGGTGTCCCTGAATGTTTTTCAGTTCAAGATCGTTTGTGAATCGACAGACCGCAAGAACAACATTGTCATTCAACTTACAATTCAGGTAAAATTTGATTACTTTTGCAAAGGCACTGAAGATTTAGCAGTGCGTTGCTGTTGAAAAATTGTAAAGGAACTACTGAACCAAACACAAAAGAATATTTTTTTTTTTGATATTTATCCAACTTGTCACCAGTAGAGGGCAGTGCTTTGTGTTTACCTGTGTTCATTTGCTCAAACAGAGCAAGCTTGTAGTATTCTAACAGAGAGGACATTTCATGGTAAGTGTCACATCAGTGTCATTGGCATTTTTCAAACGGGAGTTGGGGCTGGATGACTTTGGTTGTAACATATAATGTTCAATAACTGTTAGGTTTTGAGACAGATGTCTAATTAACCAATTCATGTGTCTCCTCTAGCAGTGATATTTTATGTTAATTAAAAATTTGTAAATCACGAAGGTTTCTTACATTTCATTTTGTTCCAGTATCATCATATTTTTGCTATATTGAGTAGTAGCCTAAGTAAACATGATAACACCACACTAGGATAGTACTCAGGCGAGCAGTATTTCTCATTAATGCCAGGTTGAAGCAGGATGTCAAAGCTGTCTCAAGATGTTTTTTTTTTTTTTTTAAAGCAGTGGACCTTGTTAGAAAATAATTAAATGAATATCTTAACATAATCTTCCTCATGGGGGCAGCATTTACTGGTGTGACAGAGACACGCAACACCCATGTGAACTTTGTACGCAGCCCCAATAATTTCTCAACAAAAAATATCTATCACATTTTAACAGATTTAAACAGTATACCCATGGATAAAAAGCAGTATAATCTCGTGATGATCAAATACTTACACAGTCGTGACCCCAGACGTATCTCTCACCCTTCTGTGCTCTGTGCTTGGCCTGAATCCAGGGTTGCTCTCATTCTACGTGACCTGGAGATAAATGCCTGCAAAGAGACAGTGAATGACAAAAACACTATGGGGACCAAAAAAGGGAGAGATAGATGGATGCATTGAAGTGAAGAGATTGTTTTGTCTTTACTTATACTGCTGGCTGTTGCCCTTCTGAGATCAGGATTAAACAGCAAAGATGGTGAAAGTCTGTAGGGAAAGACTTCATTTTGTGATTTATAATATGGCCGCCAGCTTCGCTCTGATGACTGGGGGTCTGTCAGGAGACCGTGGTAGCCTTTATAGTTTTTACCACAGGCGACTTTACCCACTTTTTTTGTTTTAACTTTCCTGGCTAGTTTGGTTTTAATATTTTCAGTCTGACTGACCTGCAGTGAAGATGAAAGGCTCTTATGGGCTCGGGTTGTCTTGATTCAGCCTTGGAGCCATTAGCGTGTCAAGTTATGTTGAAGTAAGAAATCATTGTGAGTAGAAGTTGGGTCTTTTTGTTCTCTGCACAGCTTTACAGGGGCAGTTGGCAGCAGAGCTTAAAGGTATAATTAGGTTTTAATAATGGTAATCTATATTCAAGGTAAGTTGGTGGAGACTTTCACTTTTGCTTCCAAAAACCCATCTGATCACATCTCTCCTGTTCTGATTCAAAGTTCACCCTTAAAGGAATACTTTATGTTCAAAAGAAGGTCAGCATCTATGACTAGACAGTAATTTTGAGTAATTCTCATTCATTCATTCATTCATTTTTTACATTCAAAGTGAATCTTCATTATTTGTTTACTAAAACAACTATTGTTCAGTCTGCTATCAGTATATATATACACATGTGTATATATATATACTATACAATATATACTTTTTTCATAGTTTGTCTGGTCCTGCGACTTATAATCAGGTGCGACTTATTTATCAAAATTAATTTGATATGAACCGAGAGAAATAAACCAAGAGAAAATATTACCGTCTACAGCCGTGAGAGGGCGCTCTATGCTGCTCAGTGCTCCTGTAGTCTACACTGAAGACACAGAGCGCCCTCTCGCGGCTATAGACAGTAATGTTTGCTTGGTGCTTGGTCTTGGTGCTTGGTTCTAAATAAATGCGGCTTATAGTCCAGTGCGACTTATATATGTTTTTTTCCTCATCATGACGTATTTTTGGACTGACGCAACTTATACTCAGGTGCGACTTATAGTCCAAAAAATACGGTATATATTTATTTAAAATAATAAACATACTGTAAAGCAAACATAAAAGCAAACATAAAATATATTGAATTATTTAACCAAGAATTATCTATTTAACACTTTCATGCCAGTCTGTCTTTTTCACTAGGGCCTGGGAAAAAGAAGTGACATGCAGAGAAAAACAAATATTTCTCAGTCTGTCATCAGTCTATCCAGATAGAGCGGAGAGAAAGAAACATTAGAGGGTAATTCGCCTTCAACCTCAAATCCCATGTTAGTGCAAAAACCAGATTACTTAAATGAAAGCTAGACAAGACACTAGTTATTTGAGCATTCTTTAGAGATTTGTAAACTGTTTCTAGATGACAATAGAAAGAAGAGCTTTGGACTCATTCTCATAGCACCATCAATCAATCATTCATGATGAAAAGCTAAAAGGCTGACTCCTCCACACATATCACATATTAGTTTGCCAAGGAAACTATTTGTTTTCATGTATAATGGATAAAGGAGAAGTGTTAGACAAAGGGTAAAGACAACAGCTTTCACCGGGGAGACAAAACAGCAAAGAAGTTAGACTATTTATATCAAAATGGTTTTATAATCCAATATGGCTGTTAAAAAGTTTCTGGTCTGTATCAGCATGTTAGAGTATTAAGAATGATTAAATATTTTAGTAATTTATTTAGTTTGACGCAAGGCCAAGTTGCAGTATGCTATTTAGTCGCCCAATGTTGCATAGAAAATTGAATAAACAGTTTATTTCTGTCATGACAACTCTCAGAGAGTTTAGTATGGTAATATACGTACATTGCAATGTTAATTTGTTTGGTTTTAGCTCTGGCAGAGCAAGTACCGATACTTGTTAATGCCAATACACCACACACATGGTACTGTGAGCATGTAAGAAATACTGCTGCTGCTTATATAACATATATGAAATAACACCCATAACATGCATGACATCACCCCATGGCAGATCTATGCAGGTGGAGCTGGGGAAGGTGGAGGGCTTCTGAAGTGCATTGCAACTTTTACAGCAAACACTAGCCAAGTTTGAATGTTAAGCAGCAAACTTAATATCTGCGGATGTGAAAAGAAATCAGTCGGCTATACCACATGAATAATTATGTAATTATCTCGCAGAACCTGTTAGCCTGTGCCATCTTGTATTTAAACTGATTTCATAATAAACATTAATTTGTGTTAGTAGTTAAAAGCTATTGATTATTTGCCGATCAGAGTGGTGGTACTGCTTATGAATTCAAGCGACAGCCCTGTGGGTAAATCTACTGATTAATTAACTACAAATAACTTTGCAATTATTTCTAGAGTTCCAATCTTCACATGGACAATTCAGAAATTTTCATTAAGTGGTAATTTAATGCATTCTACAGATGCTCAAAAAAATTCCATTAGATAAAAAATCCAATTAGAACAACCAAGGAACAAAAAAAGAAAAGAAACCTGGAAACTTTAGTGAAAGTGAAAAGTGAACGTGAAAGTGACATTCAGCCAAGTATGGTGACCCATACTCAGAATTTGTGCTCTGCATTTAACCCATCCGAAATGCACACACACAGAGCAGTGAACACACACACACACTGTGAGCACACACCCGGAGCAGTGGGCAGCCATTTATGCTGCGGCGGCCGGGGAGCAAAAGTATAGCAAAGTAACACTGTTTTAAGGCATTGTGTAGTGATGTGAAATTCAGTAAGAGGCAAATGTAACTGCAAATAAAATATAATGGACCATATTCTCCATTAATGTAAAGTATATCTTTGGTAAAGGCTGTTTTAGATGTGTGTGTATGTTTTTGTGTGTGTTAGTGTACAGAGCTCAATGACAGTCTCCGTCACACTCATCTCTGAAGGACAATCTCAAGCAGAAACAACATACGATTATCTGAAAATCAAGTTTCTCAAGTTTCCTTTTGATCATTTGAGAATTTTGAGAGCTGATGTGGAAGGGGAATGAAAGTGTGCTTATTCTAAAAACAATAAAAATAAAAAGCCTTGAGCTGGAGAGTATAGAGCATTAATAGAAAATATTGATCCAAACTGGCCTGTTTAGTATGATGCACGTTGTCGAGGAAGGACTGTGACTATATGTAATGCTTTATAAAGTGTGAAATAACTGTTTTATATTGATATATATATTTATCAAAATGTTTTAAATGTCTTTGATGGCAAAGCATCCAATCTTCAGTGTCACACGATCCTTCATAAATCATTAAAAAAAAATATTTGTTGCTCAATAAACATTTCTTATTATCCATGTTGAAAAGATGTAAAAAAAAAAATAATTGTGGAAACCATTCATTCAGGATTCCTAAATGAAAATCAAGTTTAAAAGAATAGCATTTATTTAAAATAGAAATCTTGCAACACCATAAATGTATTCACTTTTGATCAGTTTAATGTGTCCTTGTGGAATAAAATTATATTTTCTTAAAAAGTGGTAGATTTATGTAATGCCAAATACAAATGTATATTTATTAACCTTAAATACTTAAATATATAAATATTTAATGTTTATAATAAAATATATAATTAGATAAAATTGTACAAATAATAACCAACATAAAATGATGACAGCAAACCGCATTGTCGTCCGTTTTCCTGTATCACATGGCAATCAGGGTTGGTGCACTGTCCTTCAAAGACAGTGTGGTCCTCTGAAACATGCAATTGTTCTGGTGGTGCGAGAACAATAGGTTGTCTTCGCCCTCACATGCCCATCATACCAGCTGGCGATGACAAACCATGTCACCACACTAACCCTCCTTGTACATCCAAACGCCTATCGAGTACATAAGACCACTGTTGTCCTTGACTGGTCAATGGACACTTGATTGTTTGTGAACCAGTGCTATGTGCAGGGTCGCCTGGACTGGGGGTGGAGGGTGGACTAGACGAGCATTCACGATGCTACATATTTGTCTTAGAGGCCACAATAGAAGTACACATTTGGACTAAATGAGACACATTGAGTTAGACTGGACAAAGGCAGCGCAGTGCATGGACACACTCATGTAAAATCATGGGCACATATATGTTAGCGCAGCATTAGCATGTCAGTACCAAAGAATTCTGAATGGCTTCGGCATGCACTGATTTACCATAAAAAGAAAGCTGAGCTGGCTTATTAAATCATGCCCCATTTAACCTTTTTACAATGTCTTTTTGAGTTTTAGCACTGAGGTTGCTTACAAAATTGGGCATATTCCATCTGAACACAGTGTGCTTGAATGGAATGCCTCTTAAAATGCTAAAAAACATGCAACAGTTGTAGGCATGTAACAGTTTGTTTTCAAGGCAGATCACAATTTGTGGTCAGACTTTTAATATACACGGGAACTTCACAATGAGGAAGTCTGCTTGTGTGACTGTGTGAGCATTCACAGTATCCAGTAACAAGCTCTGGAACGATAGGTTCTCAGTATAACGGACAGATAGAACACTGTGTAGCATAAATGAGCCAAGTCTGAATTACAGTAGTGGGCTGTGACATTTGCTCTTTGGAAGATTCTGAGTTCAATGACTCGTGTCTTTCTAAAGGTTGGGCTTTGCATCTGAGTTGTTGACAACTAACCGCTCAGGGTGAAATGAAAATGCAATTCTTTGTTTGACCTTGCTGAGTGTTTTTTTTGTTTTTGAACACTTGAGATATTTTTATTTTTATTTTATTTACACCCAATGAAAGATTTTTTTAAAAGAAGTTGTAAAAGAATTGGCTCATTTTCCTAGCTTCTCAAACACACAAAATATCTGATAACTTATTAATGGTATTTTCAAAGAGTAATACCAATTATATCTCATTAATTGTGTCAGCCCAGCCATAATTCATTGAGAATAAGCAGTTATCCAAGTATGTGGCACAACAGCAAAGTTTTAAGTTTTTGTCATATTTATTTAACTGTTTATTTCAGATGGATTTTTAATTAAATTTTTGTAGCATTCTTTGATGAATAGCTAGTTAAAATTAATTTGAAACAGAATATTTGTTACAATGGATACAGTAAGTCTTTACTGTCACTTATGATCAGTTTAATGGATTCTTGCTGAATAAAAGTATTTCTTCCTTTCAAAGATAAATAAATAATTAAATCTTAGGCCAAACGTATGAGTGTTAGTGTATAGAAACCAAAGGTTAAGAATAATGGTGCATCTGTCAAAAAATGTATTTTCTATTTATTTTCTGTTTTCATGTTGTGGTTTCCGGATAATGTTCTGCACACATCAGGTTCCCCCGACCCGGTCCTCAAAACAAATGCCAGCAACTCTGCGGATAATAATTCCTTATAAAACCACACTTACGGCTTTTCAAGAACTCTTTTAGTCACAGCGAATCAGACATTAATGACCTCTGGGATGCGTGTCACAGAGGCGAAAAGCGGTCTTTAATCTTTCAATAAAACTTGCTCTCAGAAGTCAAGCAAATTCAGATGGACCATCACTCTTTCAAATCCCATGAGTTCCATCATGTCTTACTTATTATCTACACACAGTTCCCAGTTCTTCCATTTCCTCCTACTTGTGTGAGCACTTCCTCTTTTAGTGTCTGGCCCAAATATAATATCAGTATATCAGATGTCTACGCTTATACAGAATTTACGAGTCGCTGTTTATGTTTGGCTATTTATAAAGTACTATTTATGACTGATTTAATTACTAAACTTCTTTTTACTGGCTGTCTACTCTTGTTCCTCTTGATTTTTCAGTGATATAGTAGTATAGTACAGTGTACCATCTGTTTTTCATTATAAAGTACAGTTGAGGCAATCGTAAACATACAGTACTTCCCCACCCAACATTAGGATGTGGTGAAACTGGCCATGCTATGCCTTGGGCCGTGCTGCAGTCTTCATACTCTGTTGTTTTGTGCACTGACATTACATGTAAACTAAGTGAGATCAGAGTGAAGAGAATCTGATTTCGGCAGATGGCAATGACGTAGTGGAACCTAGAGATATTTCCTTCAACATGTGTGTGTAATATGCAACACCCCATTCCTGAGAGGGAGAAAATAGTATTTGCCAAGAATGCATTGAGCTCATGCAGTTTCTTTTGTTCCTAAACTGGACAACTTTGAAGACAATTCCAGGTGCGTAAAGATAAACACAGAACATTTCCTTCTATAGAGTGAAAGCAATGTGATCTTTATTCTATTAGATGACACATTTCATTTTATTGGCTTCCAATATATGTACACACTGTAATAATATTCTCTTAGACAGTACAAGTTCTTTGTTGTATTTACTTCATAATTTTGTCTCACATGATTCCCCAATGTGTTACTGTATGTAAACAAATATTAATATTTTTGTAGTAAATGCCATTTTGAACTTACTGTGCACGCCAACAGAGATGACAACTGTTTCAAATGAAGCAAAAAAATGTGGTTTTTATTTTCTTTCAATGTTTGCTTTTAATGTAGGTCGCTTGAGGAAACAGTCTGAACTGGATCCGTTTCAAACCCTCCAAGTCTGTTTTATAACTCTTGAGAGTCAGTTGCTACATACTGAGAGAGTTCGCTCTAGTCGCTCAAAGTCTCTCTGAACAAATCTACAAAACCAAATAATGTGTGCCTCTTTTAGCTCATGCACTGTTACAGAACTAAACTTTTGACACAGTATTATCATTCTTTGTGTATTAAAATGTTTGCATCACCGTTACAGTTGGTGGGGATTTAGGTTTACACAAGCTTTTCTTTATCAAACATAGTTCCAGTTTAGAAGATTTGAATATATGAAGTGTACCATCATTAGTGGGATATATACAGATTTGGAAAAACATGAGGATGGATACATGATCAATTTTTTCTTTCTTTTTTAAGACCTGTTTTTGCATCTTGTATTCTTAATCATAAGTTTTTCAAAATATTGCATGTTGTTTATCTGGTACAGTGTGATGGATGATTTGAAGTGACTGATCAATCCGTAGGCAGCTGTGGTGATGTCATCACAGAGGCCGCTAGCTCGATTTATGAAGTCACTCCTCTGTTTAGCTTCTAAAAACATTGAACCACAGACTTTCTGTCCTTCAAACCCTCACTGATTGGCATTTTGGAACTGAACCAAGCTCAGGAATGGATATGTGACCTAATCACATCTGTTGATCATGTATCTGTCATCAAAGTGAAAGACGGATATATCGCAGATGTATTCTCTTGACTTTCTCTGTCTAAATAGAGACTATGGATGACTCTGTCTCTCCCTGAATCTGTGTTATATCTGCTTGGATCAACCAGTGGAAAAACAAGCCATAGATTCCTGTAATCATGCCTGTCTCTGACACATATCTTGGTCGGCCATTGCTGTCACACCCTCCCAGCCCCCCATTAACAGCCATCTGTCTCTCATTTGGATTTGTGACAAGGGCACCAGGACCTTGGGGCATGTGCGACATGCAGCGGAGGTAAGGTGGTGATGTGAAGGGACTGTACAAAGACCTATCTATAGCACTCAACCGCCCCCCAGGCCCAGTGCCCAAGGTGTCAACTAGAACATATTTATCTCCCTCTGTTACCCATAAATCAACCATAATTGTTAATGGATGTCCTCTCTTGTAAAGTTCATGTAATGAAACACTGCAGTCAACATCATATGAGTCATTTGAGGTTTCAGTTGCCTAAAAGCATCCGATGTTCCATTTAAGGGTTAATAAGTTATCTTTAAAAATTCCTGCAGAGAAAATGAATGAAATATTTATGTCTGGAACCCAACTGTTGGCACTTCTGACCACTGATTGCTGTGATTGACCAACCAGGATTACGTTTTTCAGAGAAACTGTAATATGAGTTTTATAAATAAAAGAGCATCCTGTTTGAGGCATTTAAATCTATGTGAAGCTGGGGTTGTGCCTTTTCTCATCCATAAGACTATATTCATATTATGCTTCTATCATCATAGTATTATATAAGTGCTGCTTAATTATATTTAACTGAGCTGTATATGCTTTTTATCTCTGTTGATTTTTTGGGGGGGGGCTATTTCCTTTTATTTTCTGCAAAATAACATCAAAGGGACTGCCAAGATGAAAGATGTTAGCAATCTTACTAACTCATTTATTTGAATGTTTATTAATGTACATTGTCCCTTTTAGATAAATTTACAAAAAAGGGAAAAAAGCATGAATGCGAAACGATTGCATCATCACTGCACGGCCTCAACCAGTATGTCCATTTCCATACAGTCTAGCACCATTCCTTGCCTATTAGCATTTATGGCTGCATGTGGTTTCAAGAGTCACTCAGGGCATCTCTTTGCCTTGAGCGAACTTTCCATTTCATTGAGAGGAAAAGAAGATATGAAGTGGCAGCAATGGAAGTGTGGTTGGAGGCCAAGACTACCCATCTTCTTGCAGGGAGCATGTTTGTGATGCCTGTGGCTTCCTCTGCTCTCCCAGTTTTCCAACCAATGTTCGATGCACTTAAAACCTCTTTCTTCTCCCACTGTGAGGCAGCACATCAGATATGTTACATTACCCACTATGCATAATGGATTAGCAATAAATCTATTTCTGTAACGGGGCTATGTTTCCCGAATTATGTCTCTGAGGTCTTTTATTAGTGAATGCCAATGATTTTGTGCAGATAGAACACAACCAGAGAAAGAATGAAAAGGGTGATTTGGGGAGGAAATGGTGCTAAAATAGCTGTTTTGGAGGGTTCTAACCCAGAGAGAGAGTTTTGTAGCACTGTATTATTCAGTGTTTTTAAAACACTGATGCATTCCTAACATCATATGATAATAGTTTTGTAATTCGTGCATGAAGAAAAATAAATATAAAAATTAAAATGTAAATTACACTATTTCAAAATGTATTCACTTTCAGCTAATGAGCATGATTAGGCCCATATGGAATATGTGCCACAGAATGCAGAACAGAACATTTTCGCATTTACTTTTTTACCAGTAATGACTTATGGTTCAAGACGTTTTTGTTTGAATATGCTGTCAAAAATTCTGTTTAATAGTGTGTGAGTATGTGTATGCATGTATGTGGATACTCACCATTCATCTCCCAGTTACATCTTTTATTCAGTTCCATATATAAAGTTGTTTTGGAAAACTTTGTCCAGTGTGTTTCCTTAACACACACACACACACACACACGCACGCACATACACAACAAACACACACACACATATATAGAATATAATTTTTTATAGCTAATTTTATTATGATCTCAGCTGCCGAGAAATGTCTGTTTAACAAATTTTATCATGTTTAATTTGATGTCACATTATTCTGCATATTTTCTTTTAAAATGAGCACAGAGCAAACAACATTTCCTGTGGTCTTGCTCACATTCATAATGTTCCAGTAGACATGGTTGAGGAAAGAATTCATCCACACAATTTAAGGGTAAACCCCAGTCTAGACATCACTGTCATCATTTTTTGAAGGTCTTTTTCCTTCTTTTAATAAAGTTGTGTTTATATCAAACTGACTAAAATTCTAAATTGCTCTTCAAATGGAGCAAAAATTGATCACACCATGGTCCTCCTAATAACTAGAGCCTCCAGCGTGTTTTTTTTTTTTTTTTTTTTTTTTTTTTTTTTGAGTAACAGGTGATGGGCAGCTGAATCTACAGCTAAGGTGGGCTGCCTCACTGGAGGTGGTCTTTAAAGGTTCCGTTCTTCGTGAGCCCATGTTTTAAACTTTAGTTAGTGTGTAATGTTATTGTTAGAGTATAAATAATATCTGTAAACTCCTAAGGCTCAAAAGTTCGATGCCAAGCGAGATATTTTATTTAACAGAATTCGCCTACAATGAACGACCAGTTTTGGACTACAGCCCTCTAGTTCCTGCAGTAATAACATCACTAAAACAGTTTTTTGACTAACCTCCGCCCACATAAATACACAAAAAGGAGAGTGGTCTTGTTGCGCTCCGACGGAGAGGAGGTAGAGCTGCATTTGTGTTTGTCGCCGTGTCGTCAAATGCTGTTATTTTCATCTCGGAGTCCAATCATCTTTGTTGGCCTTCCCAGGGACGCTGTACTTGAGATCAATGGTTACAATTTATGTTTACTTGGTTCCCGAAAATTATAATCCACATGAAAAAACTATATGCAGCACATTTTGCTGAGGACAGTTCCTCAATCTCAACTAGTTTAATGCTGGATTCGCACAAAGATTATTCTTGAAAGATGGAGCAGATCCTCTTTGTCTGGACAAGGCATTGTTTATGGACCACAACCGGTAAGTGTATTTTATTATTTAAGTTGTGTGTTTAACAGTTTCAGTAACTTATTACACAAAGGGCAACACTGTTTAGCTTTGTTAAATAGATGTTAGGGCTGTGCAAAAAAATGCTCCTGTGATTATAAGTACATCTCCAGCACATGCGTTCAGATCAGAATTGCCAGGTTTTCAAAACAAATCCTGCTCACTTGCTTCTCAAAACTAGCCCAATCGCGTTTCCAGGAGGGCAGGTGCGCTAAGCTGGTGTCGAATCACAACACAGGAACCGCTGGCAAAATCAGAACTCGTTACGTATTTCTGAAGGAGGGACTTTATAGAACAAGGAAGACATCAGCCCGTTTTTATGACAGTGAAAACAGCGGTATTCAGATAAGTAAATTGTGTGAAAAATACTGTTTTTACACGCGAAACATGAACACGTTATATTGCACACTGTAAACACAATTAAAGCTTCAAAAAAGCTAAAAAAACAGCACCTTTAAGAATATCTGCTGAAACCTCTTGCCACATATGAATTGCAGTGATGCAGAAACAGTTTTGATAATATGAAAAGTCTTTAAGAGAAAACATGAAACATTTGACTCAATACACATTTGAGAGAGTCTATGTGCCTGACACAGTCGCTGTACTTCTGAAATGAGACGCCTGGTCTAAATAAGGATAAAAAGATACAAATTCAGTGTTATTTATGTGGGCAGCAGCTCACAGAATTCTTGTCACATACTGTGTAAATTTACACATTCATTTTTGACAATCACTTTCTTGCCAATGTGACTTAAACACAGTTACCTTAGGAACTTAGAGTTTTCTTTAACTGCACATTTTAAAATAATTACATAAATGATTTTAATACACTACCATTCCAAAATTATATATCAGTAAGTTATCTAAAATATCTAAAACATAATAAATACAACACAATGAATTCACAGTGATTGATAAATATCTTTACAGCTTGAGCCATGTGACCTTGTACCATATTCTTTTGTTTACATGGACACTTGTGTCAATAGTCTATAATGGAATGTTAGAATGCATAAGCCTAAGCATGAACTGAACAATGACCTTTAACTGACCCAAGCGTCATGCTGAATGTAAAGCTTGTTTGGCTTGTTGACAGAACTGCATGCATGCACAAGGCGAAAGCATATACAGTTGCCTGTTTAACTCCTTCTTGGCTTTGGTATGTATGCATGCCATGATGTGGGAGAGACACTTAGTAGTCTCCAGACACTCATCATAAAAATATCATAAACAAAGCATGTTCATTCTCTGTTTTCCACTGATATATACACTCAGTGGATTGCAGAGTATTCACAGACTACTAACCAAACTTTGTTACTTACTTCACAAAGACCCAATGGCAAAACGTGCATCATTCTCCATGTCATACACAATGTACATTTGAAGATATACTGTACAGCATTCTTAAAGAGGGTACACACACTGAATGCTTATGTACAATTATATAATTAGATATAGCTTACATTTCTCCCAGCATGCAAACATGCAAATATATACAGTTTCTTAACAAACAAACAAACAAACAAACGATGAACATACATTGTTTACCATTATCACACAACTGGAGGCAAGTAGCTGCCAGCCTGTCTACACATGAAAGCAAAACAGGTGCAGAGGATCCCTGTGTCTAACAACAATGCCATTTGTCTGAAGACTAAAATAATTTTTTCAAATGGTTTTCTTGTCAGCTTACAGTGCTCTTAAAGGGATGGTTCAACCAAAAATGAAAATTTTCAAAAACTTTTCTTAAGCCATCTAAGATTTATATGAGTCTGTTTCTTCATTAAAACTAATTTGGAGAAACATTTAGCTAAAATAAATATCCTTTATTAATTATATTGTTTTCTCTAGTGAAAAAGCCATCTTTGTCTGAATCAGGA